>NC_041380.1:495943706-495952721 GCF_002162155.2 Triticum dicoccoides | reverse complement strand
TTCTCCTCTTCTTGTTCCGATTGAGTGCGCCGTGTGGATGCCTGGACTGGAGGTGGAGGTGTAGGGGGCGCCGCGGCGGCGAGGGTGGGGGGAAGGGCTCCTGTTTTTTACCGGGGCGAGACCGAGACGAGGGGGAGAAAGGAAACGAGATGCGGCTGCGGTTTCGCTCGGCTCGACCGACGACGCGGTCACGGGATTGCCGGGGGGGTGGGTAGTGTGTGCTGCGTGGGCTCCTCCCGCTGGAATCCACGCAGGGTCCGTTCGGAGGGAGAGAGGCTGGCGTGGAGTCCCCCATCGATCAGATTCAGGATGTGGACGAACTTGTTTCCGATGGTCGCCGAAAAAGAAAGTCGTTTGTTTCCGGGCCCAGATTAGTTTTTTGTTTCTGTTTACAATACGTATACAAAGGGAGCTGACCGCGAGATAGGACCCCAAGCAGTGGTAGAGCAACATAAATATCAGCTGCTTGATTGTGACTTAGACCGATCATATTTCTTCACCTTTTTAGGTGGGTACGAGAGGCGATGCGAGCTGAAACGTGGCAGGCCAGGGGTCCAACTGTTGATCTTTCTGAAGAAAGGAAAGTGGGAACGAGATACCCTTCTGCATAGGGCAATTCATCTAGAAAACGAGATAGCAGCATGTGACAGAGACAGCAGGATTGGTTAATCGGCCGCGTTCGATGCTCTCGCCACTTCAAGGATCCATCTTGTTCCCCAAGAAAGGCTGACGCTTAATTAGTGAGGCGGACTTGGTTTGCCGGGAATCAAACGCATGCGGCAGGGAGCGAAAATAGCAAAGCAGTGACGTTCCTTTGCCTCCCAGGGAGGCACAAGCAGAGCTGCCGTATCTGCCTTTTTGTGTGCGTGCCGCAGCTTTTTTAGGGTGTGATTGATAGGGTGCATGAGGATAAAAATTTCCAATCCAACCTATTTTTGCTTATTTGGTAGGGTGCATGGGCTCACCTGGCTATGCCCATCTGATGCAAAAAAGAGTCCTCAGTCATGCTCATAGAGAGGGTGCATGGAGGCAGCCATGCTCGCCCCGACCCTCGTCCCACCCACCAGACCACGTCTAGACATTTTAATTTTTTTAAAAAATGTTCATATTTCCAAAAAAAATTAAAAAATTAACAAATATCCAGGATTTCAAAAAAAAGAAAGAATTGAGAAAGTTTAGAAAAGTAAAAAAAATCAGAATTTCATTTTTTGAAAAAAATTGAAAAACATGTTCGGAATTTTAAATTTTATTTGAATTTTCAAAAATTGTTCATAATTTCAAATTTTGATTAAATTTTCAAGAATGTTCATAATTTAAAATTTTCAAAAAATGTTCAGAATTTCCAAAAAATAAAAATGTAGAATTTGATTTTTTTAAAATTTTTAATAAAAGTTCAGAATTTCAAAATATATTTAAATTTTTGTTCACGTTTTTTCAATTTTGTACACCATTCAAAAAATTTATTCAAAATTTGAAATTGTTCAGCATGTCTAAACACATGCAGGCTGCCAAACAAAGTCTTAGCTCACCATGTCTCAGTGCATACACCGCTCCCAAACAACAGCAAATGCATGAACTCAGCATGTTTTAGAGGAGAACAACTAGGATAGGTCCATACATGCTACCAAACATACCCTTAGAGCATCAACAGCCGGACTTGCAAATTCGACCTCTCAAACGCTCGTGGACGCCCATGCGGACATTGACCGGTCAAGCCTCAAATTACTCATCTTACGACCGAACACCTCAATTAGCATATCTCAAATCCATACAAACACATGCACCTATGTAAACGATGCTACATCGCCCAGCTACTACTCCCTCTGTCCGGGAATACTTGTCATCAAAATGGATAAAAAGAGATGAGTTCATCTCTTTTTATCCATTTTGATGACAAGTATTTCCGACGGAGGGAGTACAACATTACCATTGGACCATCAAAATTTGGCATGTTTGGCTATGATGGAGAAGATTATCCATGGCTGCCCTTGCCAACAGCCCTTCCTGGCGCCCTTGCCGTCCTTCTCGTGGAAGTGCCGATCAAAGACGTAGTAGGGATCGAGTCGGATCTGCTCGTTGCCTGAGCTATCCTCACCATCGTTGTCCAAGCTTAACTAAGCGGTCGTGAGCCGCCGATAGGATCTATTTGCCATCGTTGGCACGCACCATACAAACGTCTACTCCTCCTATTCACAATCTCTACTATTAAAGGAGAATCGAAGATCGTGATGGTTCGACCTTCACGGTCGCCTCGCTCCCCTCCACCCCACCCTTCTACGATTTCTGAAAAATCGGACTGCCTTCCCACCCCTCCGCTCATGAGAAAAAGAAAAAAAAGTAAAACAACGCACGTCCCCACGTCCCCGTATCCCACCTCCCACTCCCTTCCCCCAAATCCCTCACTCTCAATTCCCTATTCTCTCCAGAGAGGAATCACCGCCGCCGACCTCCTCCCGCCTACAGCGACCTCGAGCGGCAGTGCACTACAGCCAAGCTAGATTGGAGTGGTGGATCCGCACCCTTGACATCTCATGAAGTCCATGAGGAGGGCGACGACGGCAACGACGAGCGATGGCGACGCGGAAAGGGCATGGCGACCAGGAGCGGCGCGTCGACGACAACGACAAGTGAGAGCCGAGATAACGCTAGCTCCACCACATCGACACCCATTGTTGGTCTCCAATAGTCTCCGTCGGCCCCCGCACAGCGAGCCTCACGCCAGCGGGTTGCGTGCTCCCCGTGTTCGAATCTGCTCTCGGCATAGTAAGAGGGGAGCTGAAGGGGTTTGCCGCGTAGCCGGTTGCCGCATGATTCTAAGCTTCTTGTTGTTTGTCGTGTAATTTAATTTGTCTGTTTTTAGTTGGGAATCGGAGCAGGTGTGGCAGAACGACATCGACCTCCTCAAGCCGTCGGCGGGTCCAGAGAAGCTCAACTCATTCCTCATGGTACGTGCGCATCAGACCACATAGGATGTGGGTGAAACATGCCTTTCCGTTCAATTGAGTTTTCTCCCAGCCCCAGATTATGTGTTGTCTTTGTGTTCCTTCTCTGCATGATGCAAGTGCCACGGCTGCTTCAACATGTAAGAGCATGGTCTTTTCTCCGCTTTAGTCACGTGATCCTAAATAATTGCTTGTCGGACTTAACTACAGAGCAATATCATGTTTCCTTTCGGGTATATGTTTGTCCAAGAACAGGTATTGTTAATTTGTTATGTGCAAAATGGTGGCATTACCCAAATATCTTTGTCCTATTAAATGACATGGATCAACATTATTCATGCAAACTGAGAAGCAGCTCATCTGGTCCTCTATGTATGTGATTATGTTGATAGATAATGTTACAAAGTTAGTTCAGATTATCCTGAAGCATGTCGCTCTCTGTCAGAAGTTAAGCAAGGTCATCATTCGTGAGCTGGGAGTATGGTTGATTTGATTACTCCACTAGTGGTTGGGGCGCCACCCGGTGGCGTCGCCTGAGAGAAAGTTGGGCGGTGCCAGGTAGGAGGCGCCCCTTTCACTTTCCTAGCATAAAATTAATAATGCACATTACAGAGGTGGTTTAGCAAGCTCTTCCCCCCAGAGCAAACCCAAAAGGGGAAAACAACAGCCCAAAACACCCTACAGGCCTTCACGGCCAGCAACAACAAGAACAAGTGCATTGTGCTGTCATTAGAGTTGATCTTCCCCAACAGGTCATGTATAAACAGAAGGAAGCTTACACATCAGTGGCCTGAATACTCTCTCTTTCATGATCTAGAGCATCAACAACTCCAAGGTTGACAAGGGCACCCTGCTTGATCGCCACGGCCTGCTCGTCATCGAGCCTGAAGATTTCTCGGAGCGCGACAATGTCCTGCAGCTTCAGCTACTCCTTCAACTAGTTGGCAAGAGCATCCAAGGCAGCCTCAGTGACGTCCTTGCCATTTTTTATGACGCCCAGGCCACGGCAAACCAAATGTGCATTAATCTTGAATGGTTATTGTTCCTTGAGGTTGCTGGCTCTTACTCAGCTTTGACATATGTCCATGTAAAAATGATCATTCAGAACTCATAACGATTCATAAACATATATGTGATTTCAAATCTAACGCTCCTTGACATTGTAGGCACCATAGTGGACTAAGAAAGTAGGACTCTCTTACTTATGAACTAAAGCTAACTAAAGATCCGACTATATCTCTCTCCAAGCTTGCGAAGCTATGCAAGTGCCGCACTTTATTCCCACGGTTTCTTTACTACATATGCACCTACTTTTTTCTATGCTTACCTATAGCTCGATTAATATATACAAATTACACATGTTGAAAAGAGAATGTTCAAATGTTTTATGAAAATTTAGTTATGTACTGAATATATTCTCCACGGTATATAATACTCAAAAAAGTAATTGCATGGATAAAAGTGAATTGCAGAACTGATTGCTTACCATCACATGCAATGCTCCAATTTCTCAACATTATGAAGATGTGTGAGCAGCCAAAAAGAAATAGCATACCAATGTTACTATGACTGAATTAATTAGGGGAGGACAACCTAAAGACACATTGTTCTACCCTGAAATTTTTGACATGAATCACTAATCTTTGGTATTGAAATTAGGTACTTCTCGTCATAATCAAGTAACGATTGGCCACCTGAAATTGGAAGGAGGCCGAAGCACAAAAATAGACAAACCACTTTTTTGCACCACATGATTATAGTAGCATGCGTCAGTATACTGACATACAAAGAAGTGAAAAACCAAAACTAATCTGACTTTATAAAGCACAAATAAAGATCTCTATGGGTAACACTAAATCAGATTTCATTTTTATTAACATCACCTCATGGTTAATAAAAACGACCAAAGAAAGGGAGCCCCACCTCATGGTCGCAGCAACTGCTGCTCAGAGAGCATCTCCATCTTGCCTGTCGTCAGGTAGTTGGCCCACTCCAATGCCCAGACGCGCTGAACGACCAGCATGATTCGCAAGAACCGTACAAAATGAACAAGTTCAGGCACAGGGGCGTGCTAGTGTACAATCAGTGAATGTGAATACAAGATTTATAATTTGCAGAAGCATATAAATATATTCTGATTACAAAAACATACCTAAACCACAGGCTTCTTCAGACTTCCCAATATCCAAGGGCGACAGTGCAAGATCTAGTTGTACAGGGTTCTTAATCATAAGTGACATAGCAAGAAATACTTCAGATTCACAGCATAAGGAAAGATAAGAGCTAAAACAGAATTAATTCCTTGCTCCAGCTCCAAAAACAGAGCAGATAATGCAAACTGTCTGTTGAAAGTGGATTGGAAAATGAACAGGATGCAGATGTACTTTCATTGAAACGACATACCTAATGAGAGCAGGACAATGGATAATTATGTTCGTTCTAATCAACAATCATGAGCAAATCCTAAGCAAACAACTTTGCAATTCCTCCCAGTGGGAGGCCAATTTCCAGAACTTTAATTGATACTTTACCTCCATCTCAGCAAGACGAGCGAGCTATAAAAATTAGATAAGAATAGACCTGGTAATGTAACCGGTATGGATTGAAATCTGGAAGGCATTACAATGTGTAGGGTTCATGAAGACATGGGATCATAATGACAAAAGCCAATGATAATACACCGAGTAGTGGGATACAGTTTTGCTGAAAAATTATCAAGACGACAGTACAATCCTTGAAGATTTGATTATTGTAGTTGAACTTTGAACAGAGTTAGTGCTTGAATCTAATACTCGGAAAATTAGTATATAAACTGTCTGATTACAATGATCTAAGAGGTGTTCCGCGCCAAGGAACTAATTAATAAATTTCAACACTATAAGAGCACATTTAAACTGAAATACTTACTGTTCCATGTCATTCTCCTCTGTAAACTTGTCCAAACGATCCTGAAACACCAAAGATTGTAGAACATGTGACATCCCTGGAAAGCAGGACCAGGTTATGACTTTAGAAGGGTAGTAAGTGAAGAAGAAGAAAGCAAGAAGACCATATCTCATAATAGTACAAACTGAAGAAGAAAATAAAAATTCTCAGATGTAGCAGGAAAAATTGGTATGGGTGCTTACTGCGTACAGAAGATTACCATTTGTCTTCTCGCATCCAGTTATGCCAGCCTGTTCATATGCAAATCTATAGTCAAAAGGGGCAAAACATTGTAGGGCCTGAAATAGATAAGTGGCGCTGATTACGTCAGGTAAACTAGTGCAATTTGCACCGCAAACGAATAGAAATCAAACCCTAGCAGCAGGGACCGCACTAATCAAAACGAAGACTACAAGTGTAAGGATAGAAGGCATTGTTTACCTTGGCTACGGCTGCGGCTAGGTTGGCGGTGACTTTGCTGTTGTAGATGTTAGTGATGAGGTGTTCGTAGATAAACTCATTATATCGCGATGCATATCAGAAAGAAATTGAAATCAATCAGATGGCTAGAAACAGAGACATGAAAGATGCTTATTGCACTGATAAGCACATATGAACACATGGGCAACAGGTTTATATTACAGATACTTTAGTTGATTCAGAAGCAATGACACTGTCCAACAGTATAGTCTCAGTGATGAAGGACATTTCTTCACCGAATCTCTGAAAACATCAATTTTTATAGAGAGGTAATTATGTGTATAAACAATATGGATGTATTTTTCGATAAAGAACAAGAACACAAACCAAATAAATAGTATACAGGTCAAAAAAATATCTGAGAAACAAAGGTGCATTGTTACAAGGTCGCTGACGTGTGTTTGGCTAGCTAGATGGTGATCCTGACTTTGTGCTCAGTTTGGTAGCTGGAGACGATATTGCTGGTCGTAGCGGTTAATGGAATAGAATGTACTCAATCAAAAAACGCACATTTATACCCTGAGTCCCTGATGCAGGAGCATTGCTCACTGATGTTTATATTTCAGATTTACATGTTAATATTTTGATCTTATATAACCTTCACATATTTTTAAGATACTTTTCTTAATGGAAACAAGTAAACAGATACTTAGCTTGTAATTAAGTATAAGTAAAGTTATACGAAGTCAAAAGAGCATAATCTGGTGCACATGAATATATAATTAGCAACCATTACAAGTTACCTGCTTAACACAAACAAAAAGGAATAGCATGCCTTTAGGATAATTAGCAAGATACCTTAGAAAGAGGTAAACTAATCCACACATGAATCGATCACTAGTTCACTACAGCACCGCATACTTGAAAAGCAGGATACCTAAAAAAGGGGCAAACCAATGATCGATCAGTAAATGCTACGAAATGGTGTAATCTAACCTTACATCATAACAACCTTGAATTGTACAGTTTAGAAAATAAGTAGTAGCTCACATCTCAGAAGGCTACTATCATGTACAACACGCGGGTGATTTACCTTAACAAGCTTATACTCTTTGCGTGAATGATTTTTTGCGTCTTCTGTTGTTCTTATTGTTTCTTTCAGTTCTTCAACCTTCTGATACCTCGCCCTCTCCTGATCTATTCCTCTTGATGACACAGATTCAAGTTTCGTCACCTGGTTGTGCAAGGCAAATTAAGTCTGATGATAGGCTTTGGATATGAAGCAAAGAATTAGAGTAATCAGTAAATGCATTGTGAATAGAAGCTGGATCCTGCGAGACACATGCACATGGCCACCGATGGTGGAGATGAATGGGGATTAGATCCGTGGTGGCGGCGTCCTCCCATTGATCGAAACCACCACCGGCACCTTCTCCTCCCACCTGCTCCTCCGTCGGCTCCTTGCCACTGCTACTTGGGGTAAGACCGGAGGATCAGAACATAAATTTATACCCAAAAACAAACATGTCATCGTTCTTTTATTAGGCTCAACTACGTACAAACTACTGCACAAGATTTCCATTGCCCCGAACATTAGTACAACAGCCCGAAATGCAAACAAAGGACCTATATGGTCCAAAGGTACAACAGAAATCTGATTTGCTCATATTAGCATGTAAGAAATGTAAAGGATGCATGTTGGAGCTGGATCAATGTCAAACTAAAAAAGTTCAAATGAAATGTATGTGTCTGAAACATCAAAATTGTCTCCAAATCATGCAAAAATTGAATTGTTTCATGTGAATTCCTTAAGAAAAACTCATTACCTTGCAATTAGTGTTGCACTTGAGTTCTTTTTGAGTTAACCAGATTCCTGGTTCCCTAGTATTACAAGGCTATCACAATCATTGGACGAGTGCAAGGAACAGAAGTGTAAGAATGTGTGAATCCACACGTTTATTTAATTTAGCACATCCCAAGTTACAGATCTAACAACCTGGTGTCCTACACTCCTACTACGTAGTATGAGCTGCAAAGCGCTATTCATTGACCACATTTCATAGAACATCTTGCAGGCACAGAAACAAAGACGACAAAATCTAGAGAGAGATGGTAGTCTGTATTGTAAAGCAGGAATGGGAGAGGTGCGGCATCTCGTCTTGCCATGGCCGCTTGCACCTCGGGTTCGGCAGCGCTGCCATCTAATGGAGAGAGAGAGAAAGACACTATTAGGAAAAGGGCTAAAGATGAAATTGACACTAATGGTGCACCAGAAAAGTGGTGCGCCATTTACTAATGGCGCACCACGTGAAGATACGCCATCAGTGTGTAAGATACTAATGGCGCACCAGCCACAAGGTGCGCCACTAGTAATATGAGGACTAAGGATTAACACAATAACAAGATTAAGCTACTCCTGCAATATGAGGACTAAGGATTAACAAAATGTTTTTTTTTCATTTTTTCAAACGTACTAATGGCGTATCCGGATAAAGTGCACCATTAGTTAGAACTACTAATGGCGCATCAACCGTTGAGTGCGACACTACTGTATTCTTTTTTTTTTTTTTTACTTTTTTGCAAAACTACTAATGGCGCACCGTCGCATAGTGCGCCATTACTAGTTCAAACTAGTAATGGCGCACTGTGCCACAGTGCGCCATTAGTATAAAAATTATTTTTAATACTTTTTTGCAAAACTATTAATGACGCATGTATGTGTGGTGCA
>NC_041380.1:495807519-495942190 GCF_002162155.2 Triticum dicoccoides | reverse complement strand
CCCCTGCTCTCCTTCGACTGCGGCGAGCGAGGACCCGGACGAGCTCGGACCCCGACCCCGACCCCTTCGCCGACCCCGACCCTGACCCCTCCGGCGACCAGGTACCTCTCCTCCTTCCTCCTTTCTCCCTCTCTCCACCATTCCCCATTCCGTTGCTGCCTCCGGCGGCCGCTCGCTGCCTTGCACACCCGCGCACGCACCTAGCCGTGCCGGCCCTGCTTGCCGTCCCGCGCGCGCCCCTGCGCCTGCCTGAGCTGCTTCTGCTTACTGTACTGCTAGCTAGCTTTTCAATTTTTACATTGACTAACCTCCTAGACAGACCCTAATCTGTGGTTAAACAACTGGTAAAATGACTGAATAAAATATGAGTAGGTAGTATATGATCAATAGGCAATACTAGTGGATATTAGGCCTTTTTACAGGCAATAATAGTGGGTGATGTACCTGGATGTCTGTGGGCGATGCTCTGGTGGTATGTATGATGTCTCCGCTTTTTTTGAGATTGCTGTTGCTATCTCACCAGATTATATGTAGTGTGTCATTCTTGCTATGGTCATGTAAGAGAAATGCTTTGCCTTGCTAATTTTACCATGCGATTTGGGGTAATCAGCTAGTTCTGGTCAAAGCAAGTGGTTTTCCTGAGCTATGCCTTGGTTAGAAAATGATGCATGATGGTTTGTTTAGAAGAGGAATAATCCGAGGATAGCACGTATCATGGGGTCAAACCTGGGACCCCTATTGTAATTTGATTTTGATTATTAATTTTTCTGTGAGCAGATGAATTACAGTGTTTGTGTTGTAATGAAACTTGAGCTGAAATAGAACTTGACAGCCTGTACAGTGAATATATACAGTCATTGTAATTTTTGGGAGTAATTTTTGGTGTCAAATCACTCAAGCAGTAACTGAATTTTAAACTGAACTTGACACAATACTATTCAGTTAATTTGCTTGGACAGTAGTATGTATGCTCATCACTTTATGTATGGTGTTATGCACTGTTATCTCTGTTCAGTTGACTAATGAAGCACTAGGCTCATCCATGGTACAAGTTCACCTGTGAACACTTGAAATTAGTCAGGACACCCCGTACTGATAGATGTAAATTGTGTCCAGTAGGCTTTGAAGCACCGGTTTTTCCTGTTTCTAACTCCGAATCTGATATAAACCATACTGTTGGCATAAGTGGTCTTTTGTATATGTGCTGATGCTTTGTTAATATAAAGCTATAGATGATGTTGTACTTGTGATGATGCTACTTGTGATCTTCTGAAATGACCCATTGGCGACTTCATTACGCGGGGATAATGATATTGCAGGTACCCCGAGAGGCCCTTGAGTTTGCCGGAATGTCGATTAACTTCCGTTCCGGCAAATTCGGGTACTCCATATGTCCTATTTTCAGCAAAGGTCATGCTGAAATTTTCCGTGAATTTTAGCATGACTTTGCTAAAAATAGGACATATGGGGTACTTGCGACTAATGTTGATTATCTTCTGCTCAAAATTTATGCTGCTATAATGTTGTAAGGGTACTAATTGGTCTCTTCTGCTGCTTATCAGAGATGGGGGGAAGCAGCCACCGCCGCTCTGCCTCACCGGAGTACGAGTTGGATGCTTTCGAGTTCTTCACTATCATACTTTCTTCTTCAGTATCAGCCATGAGGCAGGTATATAAAACGAGAGATCTCCCCTTCACCCATCTCATTATGATAACTCTGTTGTTTGCTACATCACTCCTTGTCCCAAATTGCAGAGGCTGCCTGACGCTTTTATGAAGATGCTGGGTGAAGATCCGCCAGATAATGTGAAGCTCCGACAGGCCGATAGTGGGGTTCGCAGGCTGTGGGACGTGGAGTTGGTGATCGAGGAGGGCCACATGTACCTGTGCCATGGCTGGGAGAAGTTCTACAGTGCCTACGACCCACGGACCGGGTACTTTCTTCTCTTGAGGTATGACGATAACGCCACAATGCTCATCGTGAAGGTTTTCAACAAGACTATGTGTCGCATGCGCTACGCTGAAGACGAAGATGCCAGTGCGTTCTGCCTCTTCTTATTCCTCCATATTTGGCTTTGTCTCACATCGATTGTTAACAGTCATTGTTGCATTTGGACAGGCAATGGGAGCAGCAGCAGCAACACTGGCTACAGCCAAAGCAGCAGTGATTATGGCTATAGCAAAAGCAACAGCGATTCTGGCCTTAGCGAAAGTAGCAGCGATTCTGGCAGCAGTGAAGACAACAAGAAGGATGATCCGGACTGGAGTGGGGAGAAGAGGAGCAAAGTGGGGATGAGGAGCTGCAGGATGATGATGGGCATCAGGCTGAGGTCCTAGCGCTGGTGGTGGCTGACCAAGGGCAAGAGATGGTGGTGGCTGACCAGGTGCAAGAGATGGTGGTGGCTGACCATGGGCAAGAGATGGTGGTGGCTGAGGATGGCCTCGCGATGGTAGTGGTGCCTGACAATTACCATGCACCGGTGGTGGCGCCGGCGATCCCACAGCTGGGCGACATGACCACGCCAATTGTGGTAGAAGACTACATCCCACAGCTGCCTCCACTGCCTCTACCGCCTCACTGCTCTTGGCGCATCAGGCTGAGGAAGGAGAAGGAGAAGAACAATGAGAACTGAACTATGTCAGGTATGTCAGATCTCCAAAATGATATACATATATACTTAGTTACCTATTTATCTCTAATATGCTTAGTTTCTTATAGGTTAGCTCCAAAATTACTTATGTTAGCACAAAATGATCAAGTTTACATAATAAGCTTATAGTCTTCTTCTTATTCTTCTTCTTATCCAAAATGACATATGTTAGCTTCATTTTACCTAAGTTGGCTCTAATATGCTAACTTAGAGCTTATATGCTTAGTTTCCTATAGGTTAGCTCCAAAATTACTTATGTTAGCACAAAACGACCAAGTTTACATAATAAGCTTATAGTCTTCTTCTTATTCTTCTTCTTATCCAAAATGACATAGGTTAGCTTCATTTTACCTAAGTTGGCTCTAATATGCTAACTTAGAGCTTATATGCTTAGTTTCCTATAGGTTAGCTCCAAAATTATTTATGTTAGCACAAAATGATCAAGTTTACATAATAAGCTTATAGTCTTCTTCTTATTCTTCTTCTTATCTAAAATGACATAGGTTAGCTTCATTTTACTTAAGTTGGCTCTAATATGCTAACTTAGAGCTTATATGCTTAGTTTCCTATAGGTTAGCTCCAAAATTACTTATGTTAGCACAAAATGATCAAGTTTACATAATAAGCTTATAGTCTTCTTCTTATTCTTCTTCTTATTCTTCTTCTTATTCTTCTTCTAGTCTTCTTCTTCTTCTTCTTCTTCTTATTCTTCTAACTTCTTGTTTATCATTTTGCAGATTTGATTTAATTCACGGAAGCTTGCATGGATGGAGTGCTTCTTTTTCATTTGTGTTTTTATTTTGTATCAATGTGAAACTTTTGTGAATTGATGGATAACGGTGTTGAATGAACATTGTGAAACTTTTGTAATATGTAACGATGGAACTATGTGTTGGCTATGTATGTATATATGATGAAACTTGTGTGTTGGATATGATCTGGTGGACGCAGGTAACATCGTTACATATGGCCCCCTGTATGTAAGCTAAGCAGATCTGTGTTGTATGTTATCTCTAATATTTTTTAACCTGTGAAAATATCAGAAATGAAAAAAAATCCCTAATATTCATACTAGTGGCGCACCACACAAGACACTAATGGCGCACTGTTATAATCACACTAATGGCGCATCACCCAACAGTGCGCCATTAGTATGCCAAAGCACATGGTTAAATATGGCCCCCTGGGAGGCATACTAATGGCGCATGGTGTTCTATACTAATGGCGCACTGCTCGGTGCGCCATTAGTATACCAGATACTAATGGCGCACCGGTGATGCGCCATTAGTAAGAAATACTAGTGGCGTGATACTAATGGCGCACCAGCAGTGCGCCATTAGTGGGCAAAACTGGTGCGCCATTACTAGCCTTTTTTCTAGTAGTGAGAGAGAGAGAGGATGGGTTGGAATGAACTCATCAGCGAGCTGAACTCGGCCGACCACCGCCGGCGATGTAGCCACACGACAAGGAGTTGCTGATTGATCTGTACGTGCCCACCTTGCTTCACTTCCCATTGCACGGCTGGAGCTTGCGCCGCCGCTAGAACCAAGCCGGTCGGACCCAAGGGGAGGGCGACTCGATGGGTCGATGAGGGATGCAGAGTACGCCGTCGACGGTGGTGGTGATTGAGGGTACCGTCCCCATCCACGTGGTGGCGAAGAGGAGATGAAAGGAGAGGGCGGCAGTGGAGCTCGAAGCGTGGGGTAATGAAGGACCACGAGGGAGGCCGGCGTCACGGAGGCACCCGCGGCCGATCTGGCTAGAGCTAATGTCTCTCCTTCCCAATCCCTGCCCTGCACGGCCTCACCCAGATGGCTGGCTTTGTGGGCCTGGGCGCAGCACTCGGGCGCCAGGTCCTTCCCAGCTGGCCGTAGAGCTCGAGGTCGCGTGGTGTATGGGAGAGGTCAGAGGTGAAAGAAAGAGAAGAGGTCGCGTGCGTGGAGGAGAAACAGAGTAGGAATGGCTTCCTAGAGAAGGAAACGAAAAAAGTTTTACCAGCACAGGTACTATCTCGGGATGGTAGATACCCTTTCTCTTGCTTCTTCCTTTTCTTTTTAATCTCGCCGCCACAGTAAGAATCGCCAGGTGGATAGACTCACATAGCACTCTTGATGCACACCTTATTGTTTTGGATTAGTCTACTGTGATACTATGTTCGTTTGCTCCACCACTGTCTTTTGCATACCATGTCCTAACTATAAGTGCACACAAGATTACATACAAGTAGATGAAAAGGTAAGATGTCAAACATTGATCAGTCGTCGTGTTGGACTAATGGTTCATTTGAAACTCTATGTGGTGATGGAAATGCTTCTTTCTTTTCTTCAATCCTTTTCTTTTCCCATTAAATTTCCGTGAACTAATACATCTAACTGAACTGTTGACAAAAAAAAGTTCCAAGTTTAATGTCTTTCTTTTTAAGTTTTAGGTGCGCTGTTAAACCTTGTCGAGGGAGGCGGTGGCGACTGGTGGTGCAAAGCCGATCCTCCACAAGGGCTTCTCCATGCTGCTACGCTCTCCTGTCGGTCCCTTCTTGCCTTCGCTCAGGCAGGCACTAGCGCGGCTGACCCACTGTTGATCAGCGACGGACACTGTGGCAACGCAGGTGTGCGAGGAGTCTCCGGCCGCTACAGGCTACAGCCTCATGTTTGGTCTTCTATTCTACTACCTTAATCCCATAATTTTCTGCTCGGACCATTCCATTCTTGTTAGTTATCACGTGGGATCCCATCAGGCCTCATGTGTGGATAGAGATTTTCTACCATGGGATTCGCATTTGTGAGGTTCAGTTGGCATATTAGGCAACCCGTATATTTCAAAAAAGCACTGACCAATAATAGATTGTGTGCACTGATTACTGATTCAATTTCCATGTTCATATTATGATATCTTTTCTGCTTGGATTTTTGCAGGGGGTGAAGCAAACACTTATTGGGAGGTACTCAAAATTTGATCACTTTGTTGTAGAATCACGGTGCTGATTAACTAATCCTTGACTGATTTTGAATCTTTGGCAATAGTTCAACATCTTTTTTTAATCACAAGGTCTAAAAGGTATGGAGTATCATTCAAAATCTGCAGATGATCAGTAGTGTCAAACCCACATCCTCTCTGCCATCTTCTACATGAACTGCTTTGTAAAAAGTGGAAAATTGTTGCTCGTAATGTTGATGTGCAGCCAAATTAGGAAATTTCCGATCATGGTGAAACTACACTGTAAAAAGTGAATCATATTAGTAATGTCTCCCAACTCTCAAATTGTTGCTTGTTATATTAATCTGCAGACTACCAAATTGGAAGATTTTCAATCATGATATGATTCTGAGAATGGATGCATGATTGCAGATGGCTACCAAACCGTAAAATTTCAACATTCCAAAGATGTATTTTGTACTCGCAGTTTTGATGCATAATTGCAGCTGCACGTAGGTTTCGGTTTGTCCAAGAACTGTCTATGTATATCGATAATGATTACTTCAACCGTCCCAAAATAAGTTTATTTGGTTTAGTACAATTTATACTATAAAATTGTACTACCTGTACTAAATCAAAGATACTTATTTTGGGACTGGGGAGTACTCTGTTTTCAAATGGCGCCTACTGCACGCATAACAATTGTGCGTGTATAAATTAGTATCATGTTGCCTGCACGTTGAACTTATAATTCTTTTTTCTGAATAATGTGTCATATTTTGATTCCTGTCAAAATGACCATTATTATTTGCTTTCTAGACATCTTGTATGTGGCTTGTGGTGATAACAATTTTTTTCTCAGGATTTGATTATGATCGTGAAGGGTACATTACGATTTACGAGCATTTAATCTTCTCTAATAATCAAAGTGCCGCATAATCTTATGTGCATTCATCAGAGCTATTCCACAATTTTGTCCCCACTTATGCCTTTTTACACTTTTATATGTGTAGCTTTTATTTATTTTTAAGACGTTCATTCTTTTTTTCTAAGTCTTCATGTGTGAAGAATTACTTCTGCGGTGAGCCGGAGTGTGACGTCTTCTCACGGGCCACTGTCATCAATCAAGGTGGTCATCGGTCGATATCAAGCTTGACGAGTACTTCCCGAAGGCTGATTTTTGCTCCCGCCGCGGCGCTGACCGAGGCCCCATCTACATGGGAAGCTGCTATTTTTTTGATAGATTGGCAGTGAGATGCTTGGATAGGAGAAAAGAAATCAGAAGAGCATGAGAGATAGATGTTGAGAACCTATATAATGCACACACATTTACATATTTCATGTGATGGTAGTATGTCGTCGTAGTTTTTGTGTTGGTTGTCCTACTGAATGTTCCTGTCAGTCCTAACTCATCACATCACTCTCAATTTTCAGTCATGCTTAGAGCTTTTATCTGTAACTCTACAAAATCAGAAAGCATGTCTAAAGCTCAAGGTAGTGTTGAAACTTGGAGGCGATCAAACCATATGCTTTTTGGGCTGTAAGAGTTTAAACTAACTATTGCTTTTTGGGTTGTACGAGTTTGAACTAACTATTGCTAGCATCCTAGCTTTGAATTTTCAGTTTGTATTTTTTTTGCAAAAGTTTGTATTTGTCCATGGTCAAGATAGGGGGCACATAGACTCCCAGGCAGACCTAAACTTCTTTTCATCGTGTAACTCCCAGCACGATCTAGCATAATATAATGTTTCCATCATACACATGGAGGTTTGGATCGATTAAGCAAGGAGCGAAACAGACACCTGGGAGATAATCAGAGATTGATCCATCTAAAGACAAATGCAACATCAAACCCTCCCATGGTAAGAATGCAACCTCCAGCTGCCCAGTTGCGTTCACTTTAGTATAAAAAATGTTGAAATCACTGAGAAGTCCAGCAGAGAATGATTAACAGACAAATG
Source organism: Triticum dicoccoides (assembly GCF_002162155.2). NCBI lineage: Eukaryota > Viridiplantae > Streptophyta > Magnoliopsida > Poales > Poaceae > Triticum > Triticum dicoccoides. Next base: position 495,934,665 of record NC_041380.1, on the reverse strand, counting down.
CAACATCAAACCCTCCCCAGGGTAAAAATGCAACCTCCAGCTGCCCAGTTACTATGGTTTCAAGTATGGTTGTCGTCAGGTCCCATATCTTCAGCCGCAAACAGTCGAGTTAATGATGAGTACTCTGGCTCATGTGAAACATTAAAAGGTAAATATTGCACAAGCTGCAGCAAAGCAAAACTCACTCTCAGTCGGGACAAAAAAGCATGGGTAGATCATGATCATATTTAATCGACGGCAATGACATGCTTTTCAAACCACAGCTGACAAGCACACTCAAACACACAAGTTTTGGTGATACATGGGACTGAAACTATCATGGCTCAGGAGAAGAGCTGCCAGGCACAAATACCTAACAGAAACAAGAGACGACGAAATCCAACCTGAAATAATACTGGGTTAAGCTGAAATTCACTGGATTAGGCATTCAAGAGCATCTTGCTAATAGAGACTTGGCTAGACTAAGGCACGGTAAGTCATTTTAGATAACATATAAACACTGCTGAAGACATTGATACAATGCGACAAATGCAGTGTCAATTAACAAGTGCAGCAGCCCTTCTTCACCTGGGAAAAAAGCACTAATCTGTCACTAACTTGATACATACATACATAACCTAATAGTAGCACCTAGGAGTATGTAACAGTGTACCAACAAGGCATGTGAACTCATCATCAGCTCAGCAACATAAATAAGAGCCATATAATGCCCATAACGATCTCATGCTACTAATATATTGCTTTCAAACTGTAGATTATGAAACAGCTAAACTAAGGGACAACTCTGGGAATATAACATTTGGATTATCTGCATATCATTTATGGTCCAATAAAGGACTCATCTTTTTCCTTAGCATCACCAGCATTTTAATAGTTTGTCTTTGTTATTAGCATGTGTCCAACCCTATAGCCAAAAGGATAGCAGTTTGAGGGTGCATGCTACCCACAATGGCCGCTAGATATTTTCCAAAGAGAAAATCAAACGGTCAGTTCTTACAAACTATATTCAGATGATTTTCTTACCTGCTGAACCGTTTCAGCACATTAGAACATCAAACCAGACAGTCATCCTATGTATCGTGCAACATTTCAGCTGCATCACATGCACCAGCAATGGTTGTGCCTAGAAACACAAGGCAGACATTTAAGAAAGTTTTAAGAAATAGACATATGGATATTAGAAGGCAACAGTGAGTCTGCTACATAGATGAATTCACAAATAAGAAGAGAAATTAACTCTTTTATGTTTATAGCTCACTACTGATGATGGTACCTGATAAAAACATATGTTGCATTTTGCAAGGAATACTGTTGAAAGCAAGACATGGTCTAGCATTTATCTCATTTAACTCATCCCTCCCGATGTTAAGAAGCGAAAACTCTACCAGAATAAGTGATCTTGGGCTTCAGCTTAAATAAAAGGTGTGTTACATGCAAGATAGTCTTGAATAAGTGAAAATGAAAACAATTATTTCAGAAACAATTTGGATGAAAAATCTTTTATGGAGTTAGCAAGATTAAAAGTATTGGATAGAAGAATACAGCCAGCTGAGGTAAAAACATGTTGAATGAGTTAACCATTTGACATTTTATTTCACATTATTACTCACTTGTTATTTGATTTGTTATCTCCCATATATGAACTATGAAGACAATTAAACTGAACGATAACACAGAAGGCTATAAGCTCATCTATCTAGCAAATGAATAGTGAAGAGTGAAGAGTGAAGATAACTATATTGAATTATAACATACACTACACAATATGGCTATAAGTTTGAAAACTTGAGAATCGCAACAAAGGTATTCGACATAACACAATAACAAGATTAAGCTACTCCTGCAATATGAGGACTAAGGATGAACAATCACCTGGCTGATAGAAACTCTTGAACGAATGATAGTAAGTATAACCACGGTTTTCAAAAAGTTTCCTAGACTGCATTGAATTAAGTTGAACCATATAGACATCATGGCCCACGAATAGAAATAGTCCGTCAGTATCCTCAATGCATCCCGCTATACGTATCATGTCAATCTGGGGAGGGAGCCCACGGATGGTATGCATGTCAATGGTCTTCCATAACACCCATGTGGCAACACCATGGAAATTTATAATCCTCTGCCACATTTGTAAGTGACTGCAAGTCAATATGGCGAAGCCAACAGCACCATCCTCAGCCTGCACGATCCAATGGCTGGCATGGCGGAAATCATCTGTAATGGGAGGCCCCTTGATCACAGCTAGGCTCTGCTGATCCAAATCAAACTCAAGTATGTCATCGGTCATAATATCCATCAACCAGTAAAGTGCATTACCAACAAGCATCCCAGGGGTATCAGCAAAAAAAGTTTCAGGTGGAACGGCTGTTGAGATGATATCACTCCATACTCCAGTCTCCGAGGAGTAAACACAAGCAAAGAATCGATTATCCTCTCCAACATCAGAGATCAACACTACCTTGAAGGGGCTCGAGTGGCAGCTTCCGTGCACATGGCCATGGTCGCTGGCAGCGCAGAGCACAGCCCCGTTGACATCATCGGTGAATTTGAACTCCGACGGAATGGGCAGGAGGCGGCGAGGCGCTGCTCGCCGGTGATGGGGGTGGACACGATGGCCTCATCCCGCCCCACGTTAATGAGAAGGACGCGACCGTGGCGACAATCGAGCAGTAAGAGCACCACCTCCGTGCTGCTAATAAGGTCGAATCGCCGAGGAGGGATGCGGTCGGGTGCGTCCAGTATTGGGGTGAAGACGATATCATCCCTGTTGCGCACGTGAAAGACGCCGAGGAGGGGCGGCTTCCGGTGGTGCGTGCGGAAGCGGTGGAGAAACTTGGGGTCGGTGGCGGCGCATCGCCATTGCTTGCAGACGGCGGAGGCCCGGAGTAGCGAGGAGGGCTGCGGCGGGAGACGGAGGAGAATCTCCCTCAGGAGGTCGTCGTCTTCGAACGGCGAGGCCAGTGCCGCCGGAATGCTGACGCGACAGATCACTCCGGCGCCCTCGCCGGTCGCGTGGATCCGGGAACGAGGGCGGGCGCGGGGGCGCGTACTGCGCCCGCGAGCCACTCCGGCTCCCTCCTCGCCCGCGTGAACCTGGGGATGGAGGCGGGCCACTCCGTCGGCCTCGTCGTGGGTTTGGGAACGGCGGCGGCGGCGGCCGCCGTCCTCGCTTGCGTTCATTTGGGCGGCGTGGAAGACCTAGCTAGCCACACACGGACGGGAGCGGAGTTGTAGCTTTTTTTTAAGAGTAAAATGCACCGGCGGTACTTGAACTTGCGAAGAAGGCATGCTTTGGTCACTATACTTCAAAATACGACTAATATGGTCACTCAATACGTCTACACGTGATTGCACGGTCGCTGTTCATCGTACGCCACTCGTCGCTGCTCCATTTGATCACTTGTTGACCAATCCGAGGCAACAGCTGGCGTTCGCGGGGGGTTATTTATGTAAATTAGGCCGGCGCACATAATTTACATCCATCACCCTGAAATATATGTGCCGCTGATGCCAAATTCCTAATTCCCGACTCCCTGCCGCCGAGGCCGCCCCCCTCTTCCTTGCTGCTTGCCGCCGCCCTCTTCCTGCAGCTTGCCGCCGCCGCCCTCTTCACTGCTCCGCCATGTCGACAAGCTCAGTCAAGTCATCGCTCGTCGACCGTTCAGTGGTGGTGCCGCTCATAAGATGCCCTTCTTGCCGCGCTCGTGTGAAGTTCTATCTCTCGAACACAGAGAAGCACGAGGGTTGGGTCTTCTACAGATGTTCTGTTGGTGTAAGTGGTGTGCATCCATTGGCATTTGTTAATTTTGGTCGATTTTTGTGGAACTTGTGATGGTGATTTTTGGCGTATGTTCGCTTCTTTTGATCTTCAGGACCATTTCTGGCATTAGGAGTTGGAATACGTTTGTCTACTTGCTGGATAATCAGTTTCTCGTTGGCAATGAAGCCGTATACTCATTAGGAGCTGCAGAGGATAGGAGGGAAGAGCTGATGCGAGTAAGGAATCGAAGATATGCAGGTGGAGGTGAAGTTGATCTTCCAGGCTTTGAAGATGGAATCCGTGGAAGAGTTGCAGCTCAAATGAGCAATCAGCAAGCAGAGGCACTCGTAGGGTTAGCCAATCAAATATTGGTGACGAGGAAGGCACTGGTGGCAGCACTCATTGTACTTGTAGTGCTTGTTGCTATTTCTTTGCTGAAGAAGCGATGGAGTTGATGCAGTGTTTCCAGTAGCATGATGCCTAGTTTGTTAGGAGATGAACTGGTAGTATGAAGTGATGCTTTTGCATTGTAAGTCTGAAGTTGATGTAGTTTCCAGTTTGCAGCTGAAGTTGATGTAGTGTTGTTAGTCTGAAGTGACAATCTTTTTGCATTGTAAGTGATGCTTTTGCAATATTTAAGCAAGTGACAATCTTTTACTGCAAATGAAAGTTAATTTGGCTTGTTGAAGCTGTTGATGTTGTCATATGAAGATATCATTTTTATGCAAGTTGATTCTATGTACGTTAGGACATGATGCAGGTAAAATGGAAGTTAATGTTCTGCAAGTTATCATCTTGTTGTCATATGAAGAGATCATTTTTTGTTATCATATTTGGCTTCTGTGTACGTTGGAAAGCTATTTGATGTTGTTATCATCTTGCTGTCATATTTGGCTTCTGTGTACATTTGACCATTGTTATGATTGTAGCACATACAATTCAGTTACACAAGTGCATTGAGAGAGAAAAGTATATGCATAACCAGCACTCCATATCTGGGAAGTACCATCAAAATTATGGTTTGTACCAACAAAACATATCTGGGAAGTATCAACAATTCAGATACACAAGTGCATTCAGTTACAAAATGATCAACAATTGATCCATACTCATGTGTACACATGAGTATGGATCAATTATAACATTTCTCATCAGTCAGATACTACTACATCATGCCTTGGAGATTAAGAAGTACAACATGCTACACAGCAGGTACATCATCTGAAGATGTCAAACATTGAAGTGCTTCTGGTCTTACTGGGAAGCACAAGATCGTCATCTGAATCAGGCTGTGGACCTGCAAGCCTCTTGCCAAGAGCAATACCTATTAGCCTCATTTCCTCCTTCCTAGCCTCAGCAACAGCTACCATGTCCGCTCCTTTTCTTGCTGCTGTAGCTTCTTTCTCTGCTCTCTTCTTGGCTGCAGCTTCCTCCTTTTGAGCATTCTTCTGAGCTTGCTACCTTGCTTTATTCTCACCAGCCACAACTTTCTTGGTCTCCATAATGATCTCCCTTGTCTCTTCCTTAGCCTACTTTACTATTGCAACTTCTTCTTATCTCTTCTCTCTCTTCTGAGCTTGTGACTGCCTCTTCCTCTCTTCTTCCAGCGCTTTCTTCTCCTCTTGCTGATGTCTCTTCCTGGCAGCTTCCTCTTCTTTCTTTTGTTGTTCCTCCCTTCTTACTGCAAGAAGTGCTTCCTTCTTATCTTCTAGTTCTCTGTCTCTCTGTCTCTTGAGGAGAAGCAATCTTTTGGCCAAGTCACCTTGCTAGATCGTGCTTGAGCTCCCACTATTGCTTGTGTTACCTTGGGTTTGATTGAGCATGGCCCTGGCAGCACATATGAAAGTTGATTCTGGTATAGGCCCTATTGCAACCACTCTTGGCAGAGGCCTCTGGATGGCAAATGTACATATTGCAGTTCAGAATAACATGTTTTATCAATGAACTTAAGATCAATTATAGGAAACAAGCACATCAACTTACATTTTGAACCATATGATCAACCATAAGATCTTCTATGACACGATTTTCTAAGAGTTGTGCTCCTGTTGAAGTGTAAGTAATTTTGAATCATATCTTTGCAATATTTCTGATTCTCTAATAGTGCAAGAAAACCTACAGTGCAAATGATGGAAGACATACTTGAGTAATGACTTGCTCATCATCTCCTACATTTGGAGCATGATCTGCATTACTAGCTTCCACATTTGGAGCAACTTCCGCATTAGGAGCTTGATCATCTCCATGTTGTGGTGGTGGAGCTTGCACATTTGGAGGGGGCAGACCAGCCTTGAGGTACTTGCAGCCTTTGATGTTGTGGTCTGATACGTCCATTTTGCATCATGTTTTCTTACTGTTATTTATAATATTGTTATCCATAATAATGCTTTTTGGAGCAATACTAATGCATTTTCTCTCATAATTTACAAGGTACACACAAAGAGGGAGAATTCCAGCAGCTAGAAATCAGGACCTGGAAAAGCTACATCAGGCCACCTATTCTGCACAACTCCAAATAAGCTGAAACTGCACGGGGATTTTTTATGGAATATATAAGAAATATTGGAGCCAATAACTATCAGAGGGGGGCCGCCAGGTGGGCACAACCCACCTGGGCACCCCAGGGCCCCCAGGCGCGCCTTGGTGGGTTGTGGCCTCCTCGGCACACCTCCGGTGCCATCTTCTGGTACATAAGTCATTTTTACCTAGAAAAAATAAGGAGAAGGTTTTCGGGATGGAGCGCCGCCGTCTCGAGGCGAAACTTGGGCAGGAGCACTTTTGCCCTCCGGTGGAGCGATTCTGCTGGGGGAACTTCCCTCCCGGAGGGGGAAATCATCGTCATTATCATCACCAACAACTCTCCCATCTTGGGGAGGGCAATCTTCATCAACATCTTCAACAACACCATCTCATCTGAAACCCTAGTTCATCTCTTGTATTCAATCTCGTTACCGGAACTATAGATTGGTGCATGTGGGTGACTAGTAGTGTTGATTACATCTTGTAGTTGATTACTATATGGTTTATTTGGTGGAAGATTATATGTTCAGATCCAATATGCTATTTAATACCCCTCTGATCATGAGCATGTTTATCATTTGTGAGTAGTTACCTTTGTTCTTGAGGTCACGGGAGAAATCATGTTGCAAGTGATCATGTGAATTTGATATGTGTTCGATATTTCGATAGTATGTATGTTGTGATTCCCTTAGTGGTGTCATGTGAAGGTCGACTACATGACACTTCACCATATTTGGGCCTAAGGGAATGCATTGTGGAGTAGCAATTAGATGATGGGTTGCGAGAGTGATAGAAGCTTAAACCCCAGTTTATGCGCTATTCCATAAGGGACCGATTGGATCCCAAAGTTTAATGCTATGGTTAGAATTTATTCTTAATACTTTTCTCGTAGTTGCGGATGCTTGCGGGAGGGTTAATCATAATAGGATGTTTGTTCAAGTAAGAACAACACCTAAGCACCGGTCCACCCACATATCAAATTATCAAAGTAGCGAACACGAGTCGAACCAACATGATGAAAGTGACTAGATGAAATTCCCGTGTACCCTCAAGAACGCTTTGCTTATCATAAGAGACCGTTTGGCCTGTCTTTTGCCTCAAAGGATTGGGCTACCTTGCTGGACTTTTGCTACTATATCGTTACTTTCTCGTTACAAATTATCTTGCTATCAAACTACTCTGCTACTTACAATTTCAGCACCTGCAGACAATACTGGAAACTACTGGTCATTTCCTTCCGCTCCTTGTTGGGTTCGACACTCTTACTTATTGAAAAGAGCTACAATTGAGCCCCTATACTTGTGGGTCATCAAGGCTATTTTCTGGCGCCATTGTCGGGGAGTGAAGCGCCTTTGGTAAGTGGAATTTTGTAAGGAAACATTTATATAGTGTGCTGAAATTTATTGTCACTCGTTACTATGGAAAACAATCCTTTGAGGGGTTTATTCGGGGTATCTTCACCTCGTCCGGAACAACAATTAGCTACCCTCAACCTACTGCACCTACTAAAAATATTGAATATGAAATTCCTTCGGGTATGATAGAACAACTGCTAGCTAATCCTTATGCAGGAGATGGAACCGAACATCCTGATATGCACTTGATATATGTGGAACAAATTTGTGGATTGTTTAAGCTTGCAGGTTTACCCGGGGATAAAGTTATGAAGAAGATTTTCCCTTTATCTTTGAAGGGAAAAGCATTGACATGGTATAGGCCATGCGATGATATTGGGTCATGGAATTGGAATCGATTGAAATTGGAGTTCCACCAAAATTTTATCCTATGCATCTAGTTCATCGTGATCAGAATTATATATATAATTTTTTGGCTCGTGAAGGAGAAACTATCGCTCTAGCTCTGGGGAGGCTTAAGTCAAAGTTATATTCATGCCCCAATCATGAGCTCTCAAGAGAAATTATTATCCAGAATTTTTATGCTCGACTTTCTTGTAATGATCAAACCATGCTTGACACTTATTGTGCTGGTTCTTTTATGAAGAAGACTATTGAATTCCGGTGGGATCTTTTGGAAAGAATTAAACGCAAATCTGAAGATTGGGAACTCGACGAAGGTAAAGAGTCAGGTATTAAACTTAAGTATGCTTGTGTTAAATCTTTTATGGATATTGATGCTTTTCAAAAGCTTAGCACTAAATATGGACTTGACTCTGAGATAGTAGCCTCCTTTTGTGAATCATTTGCTACTCATGTTGAACTCCTCAAAGAGAAGTGGTTTAAATATCACCCACCTATTAAAGATGAAATTAAAGAACCGATACCGGTTAAAGAAGAAACTATACTTTATAATGTTGATCCAGTTGTTCCGGCTACTTATATTGAAAAACCACCTTTCCCTGTTAGGATAAAGGAACATGCTAAAGTTTCAACTATGGTTAACAAAAGCTATATTAGAACACCTAAACCTAATGAACAAATTAAAGTTGAACCTAGTATTGCTATGATTAAGGATCTCTTGGAAGAAGATATGGATGGGCATGTTATTTACTTCTATGAAGAAGCTGCTAGAATTGCTAAACCTGATAGGAATGATAAACATAGACCTGTTGTTGGCATGCCTGTCATCTCAGTTAAAATAGGAGATCACTGTTATCATGGTTTATGTGACATGGGTGCTAGTGTGAGTGATATTCCTTACACTTTATTTGAAGAAATTATGAAAGACATAGCACCTGCTGAGATAGAAGAAATAGATGTTACTATTAGACTTGCTAATAGAGACACTATATCACAAATTGGGATTGTTAGAGATGTTGAAGTCCTGTGTGGGAAAATAAAATACCCTACTGATTTTCTTGTTCTTGGTTCCCCACAAGATCACTTTTGTCCCATTATCTTTGGTAGACCTTTCTTGAACATAGTTAATGCTAAGATAGATTGTAAGAAACAAACTGTTGGTGTTAGCTTTGGTGATGAGTCTCATGAGTTTAATTTTTTCAAGTTTAGTAGAAATCATCATGAAAAAGAATTGCCTAGTGAGGATGAATTAATTGGTCTTGCTTCTATTGTTGTACCACCTACTAATCCTTTAGAACAATATCTGCTAGACCATGAAAATGATTCAAATATGCATGAAAGAAATGAAATAGATAAAATTTTCTTTGAAGAACATCCTCTACTTAAACACAATTTGCCTATTGAAATTCTAGGAGGTCCTCCTCCACCTAAAGGTGATCCTGTGTTTGAATTAAAATAATTGCCAGACACTTTGAAATATGCTTATCTTGATGAAAAGAAGATATATCCTATTATTATTAGTGCTAACCTTTCAGAACATGAAGAAGAAATATTATTGGCTGCTATTGGATATACTCTTGATGATTTAAAGGGCATTAGTCCCACTCTATGTCAGCACAAAATTAATATGGAACCCGATGCTAAACCAGTTGTTGATCACCAACGTCGGTTAAATCCGAAGATGAAAGAGGTGGTAAGAACAGAAATATTAATACTTCTGGAAGCAGGTATAATTTAACCCATAGCTGATAGTAGATGGGTAAGTCATGTTCATTGTGTTCCTAGAAAGGAGGTATTACTGTTGTTCCTAATGATAAGATTGAACTTATTCCACAAAGAATTGTTACAGGCTATAGAATGGTAATTGATTTTAGAAAATTAAACAAAGCAACTAGAAAAGATCATTACCCTCTGCCTTTTATTGATCAAACGCTTGAAAGATTATCTGAGCACACACACTTTTGCTTCCTTGATGGATCTTGTGGCTTTTCACAAATACCTATATCTCAACCTGATCAAGAAAAGACCACTTTTACTTGTCCCTTTGGGACTTATGCTTATAGACATATACCTTTTGGTTTATGTAATGCACCTACTACCTTTCAAAGATGTATGACTGCTATATTCTCTGACTTTTGTGAAAAGATTGTTGAGGTTTTCATGGATGACTTCTTTGTCTATGAGAAGTCTTTTGATGATTGTTTAAGCAATCTTGATCGAGTTTTGCAGAGAAGCGAACAAATATAAATCTTGTCTTGAATTGGGAGAAGTGCCACTTTATGGTTAATGAAGGCATTGTCTTGGGTCATAAAATTTCTGAAAGAGGTATTGAAGTGGATCAAGCTAAGGTTGATGCAATTGAGAAAATGCCATGTCCTAGGGACATCAAAGGTATTCGTAGTTTCCTAGGTCATGCTGGTTTCTATAGAAGATTTGTCAAAGACTTTTCTAAAATTTCTAGGCCTCTCACTAACCTTTTGCAAAAGGATATTCCTTTTGTTTTTGATGATGATTGTCTTGAAGCCTCTGAAACACTCAAGAAAGCTTTAATTTCTGCACCTATTGTTCAACCACCTGTTTGGAACTTGCCTTTTGAAATTATGTGTGATGCTAGTGATTATGCTGTTGGTGTTGTTATATGACAAATAGTTGATAAGAAATTGAATGTTATTCATTATGCTAGTAAAACTCTAGACAGTGCTCAAATAAATTATGCTACTACTGAAAAAGAATTCTTAGCAGTGTTGTTTGCTTGTGATAAATTTAGACCTTATATTGTTGATTCCAAAGTAACTGTTCACACAGACCATGCTACTATTAAATATCTTATGGAAAAGATAGATGCTAAACCTAGACTTATTCGTTGGGTTCACTCGTTACAAGAATTTGATTTACATATCATTGATAGAAAAGGCGCTGAGAACCTCATAGTTGATAACTTGCCTAGGCTTGAAAATGTGCTTGATGACCCACTACCTATTGATGATAGTTTTCTTGATGAGCAGTTAGCTGCAATAAATGTTGCTCATAGTACTCCTTGGTATGCTGACTATGCTAATTACATTGTTGATGTATATTTACCACCTAGCTTCACATACCAACAAAAGAAAAAAATCTTCTATGATTTAAGACATTACTTTTGGGATGACCCACATCTTTATAAAGGAGTATATGGTATTATTGGACGTTGTGTACTTGAGCACGAACAGGGACAAATCCTACGGAAATGTCACTCTGAAGCATATGGAGGGCATCATGCTGGAGATAGAACTACTCACAAGGTATTGCAGTCTGGATTTTATTGGCCTGCTCTCTTCAAGGATGCCCGTAAGTTTGTCTCTTCTTGTGATGAATGTCAAATAATAGGTAATATCGGCAAGCGTCAAGAAATGCCTATGAATTATTCACTTGCTGTTGAACCATTTGATGTTTGGGGATTTGATTACATGGGACCTTTTCCTTCCTCTAATGGGTATACACATATTTTGGTTGCTGTTGATTATGTTACTAAATGGATAGAAGCTATTCCAACCAGTAGTGTTGATCACAACACCTCTATTAAAATGCTTAAGAAAGTTATTTTCCCAAGGTTTGGAGTACCTAGATATTTAATGATTGATGGTGGTTCACACTTTATTCATGGTGCTTTCTATAAAATGCTTGCCAAGTATAATGTTAACCATAGAATTGCATCACCTTATCATCCTCAGTCTAGTGGTCAAGTTGAACTTAGCAATAGAGAAATAAAATTAATTTTGCAAAAGATTGTTAATAGGTTCAGGAAGAATTGGTCTAAGAAATTAGATGATGCACTTTGGGCTTATAGAACAACATATAAAAATTCCTATGGGTATGTCTCCTTATAAAATGGTTTACGGAAAAGCTTGTCATTTTCCTCTTGAGTTAGAACATAAAGCTTTTTGGGCAGTCAAAGAGCTCAACTATGATTTCAAACTTGCTGGTGAAAAGAGGTTATCTGATATCAGCTCATTAGATGAATGGAGAACCCAAGCATATGAAAGTGCAAAGTTATTCAAAGAAAAAGTTAAAAGATGGCATGACAAAAGAATCTAAAAGCCTGAGTTTAAAGTTGGAGAATATGTTCTTTTGTACAACTCTTGTTTCAGATTCTTTGCAGGAAAACTCCTCTCAAAATGGGAAGGCCCATATGTCATCGAGGAGGTTTACCGGTCTGGAGCCATCAAAATAAATAACTCCGAAGGTACTAACTCGAAGGTTGTCAATGGGCGACGAATAAAGCATTATATCTCAGGTACGCCTATTAATGTTGAAAGTAGTATTATCCAAACCAGGACGCCGGAAGAACACATAAAAGAGTCCTTCCGAAACACTCCAGAATCGTGAAAATAAGGAGGTACGTGATACGGTAAGTAAACAGACTCCAAAAAATCCGCAAAAATATTTTTTGTCAGTTTTGGAATATTTTAAAATTTTGGAAATAAAGAAACTCCCAGGAAGCGTCCCCTGGTGGGCACAAGACACCAGGGCGCGCCAGGAAGCCTCGCGTGACCTGGTGTCTTGTGCCCACCTGGGACACCTTCCGTACTCAGTTTTTCTTCCATGTACTTGTCCTCCAAGATAAAAATTCTATATATACTCCCCGAACTATTGATCACCGTATCGTGGAGAAATCCTCTGTTCTCTTTTCTTGCTGTTTCCAGTCAGATTCATCAAGCTAGGAATCATGTCTTCCTGCTCCTCCAACCACATGGAAGAAAATGCTTGGCTGATGAAGATCGAGACGAAGAGGGAGGAGCCTACGGACGTCATCAAGGGAGACAAGGGCAAGGAAGTTACCGTAGATCCATCCCCTGTGGCAACACAAGCACTGTTGGCCGAGGAGGAGGAAGATATCCTTAAACCCTACCTTACTCACCTTACTCCTGCTGAGATTGAAGCTTTTCGCGTCATTGAAATAGTTCGCATACAAAATAAGTATCTCACTCGCGAAAATATTTTGCATCAAGAGCATATCACCTATCTCTGGAGCGTCATCCATTGGTTGGAGAATCTCTTGATCCTCAAGGATAGGATCACTTCTTCATCACCACCACCATTTTCTTCACCACCAAAGGAGAACTGAGTATCGGGTATGGGCACTCCCCTTGGCTTCCGCCAAGCTTGGGGGAGGTGCCCTGGTATCGTACCATCCCACTATCTTTTTGCTTTTACTTATCTTAGTTCAATCTTTTTGCTTTAGATGAAATAAAGTTTAGTTCGATCCTTTCTTATTTGAGAGTCTGCTTAGTGATCTATCATTGTAATCGTGTGCAAGTTATACAATAAAGTTTAGTTTGAGTTTTTGCTTTCTTTACTTTCATGTTGCAAATAAATAAAAGAAAAGAAATAAGAAAGAAAGAAAAATAGAAAGGAAACAAACAAAAGAAAGGAAATAAATCAATAAGATTATATACTAATCCTATGGTAGGTGATGGCACCACATAAGGAAAAGTATAAGTAGAAAAAAATTATTAGAGATTGACAAACATAGCATTAGTCAATGATGCAACTCATGAAAGAATTAATAAGGGAAGAGAAGATTCACATATAAATATACTATCCTAGAAATCTTTTGTGATTGCGAGCCCTCATCAAAATATTATATGCCAAAATTGTTGACATTGGACAAGGAAGACAACTTAATGGTTTATATTTGTTTATATTCACATAGAAGTCATATTGTCATAGATCCTTCAACATGTGGTGCTTTCCCCTATCTTTGCTAGACAAAAATTCCGCACTAAGTAGAGATACTACTTGTGCATCCAAAAACCCTTAAACCCAAATCTTTTTCAAGTGTCCACCATACCTACCTAGGGATTGAGCAAGACCCCTCAAGTAAGTTGTAATCGGTGCAAAAAGGCAATAAAAATTGCTTCTAAAAGTGTGAGATCATTTAGTGTAAGAGAAAATTGAGCGTTGTAGGAACTTGGATGACAAAGAATAAAAGCGACAGACTGTATAATAAAGGTTGTCATCTTAAAGGGCAATACAACGTGATGTTCTCTTGCATTAAGGGATTGAGCATACAAACAAATAAGTGCATGGCAACCTATGATTCCCTCCGCGAAATGCCTATCTTTTACTTTTATGTATTTACTTTTATGCAAAGAGTCAAAGTTCTCCTTCTATTCCTTTTTATTTTTTTCTTTTGGCAAGCATCATGTGGTGAGGAAAGATCTAGGCACATATGTCCATTTGAATATAGATAGCATGAGTTATTATTGTTGACATCACCCTTGAGGTGAGTATGTTGGGAGGCGAAACTATAATCCCCTATCTATCTATGTGTCTGGTTGAAACATTTTTCTCATGGGTACGAGGTGAGTGTTAGCAATCATAGAAGACTATATATATGATGGTTGAGTATGTGGACTTGCTTAAAAGGCTCCGGCACATGACTCTTCCTAAAAAGATGATGAATTGTAGTTGCAAATTTGACTAAGAACATAGTTTGTTGGTTTTGTCGGGGATATACCCCACGGTGTGACCCGGCCGGAGATACAACCCGACTGGGACTTGATGTTTCATCGGTGACACGGCAGACTATAAGCCGGCGGGAACAGTTAAGCAGGTTAAGCCGGCAGACACAATCATGTAAGTCGACAGACACAGTCAAGCATTGTAAGCCGGCATACACAGTCATGTAAGCCGGACAGTTAAGCCACACTACAAGAAATATGTCAACTTGTGACCCTCACTATTGGCCGCTGAAAGGTCATAGTTTTTCATTTGCGACGTTTTTTGACCAAAAACAGAAGGTCAAAAGCTGGCGGCCGTAAACTGAAATTAACGACTTCTACCAAAATTTTGGTCACTAGCAACCTCCCTAGGCCACGTAGGCATCCAACGTGGCAAGCTGATGTGGCACAAGAATCAACCCGATCCAATTCGGTTTTCTACATGGGCCTAGCCCAACAATTCGGCCCATTTATGATTTTTTTCCTTTTAATTTTGGTCAGCTACATTGGCCTAGCCCAGCAATTTGGCCTTTTATTTTCTAGGCCTTTGGCCTTTTCGCTTCCATTTCTTGTTTGGGCCTTGGCCTTTTTACATTCCATTTTAGACCAGGTCCCACTAGTCAGATCATCCAATTAGGTCCCACTTGTTGGTTTTTCTTTTGTTTGTTTCCCATTTTAAAGGACTCGCTAGTGAAATGGGACCCAAGGGTGTTGTTTAGGCGCCGCACGTCAGTTCACTATTTGTGCAATAACCAATAACTTGATTCAAACAGAGCCAATAACACATACAATTTCAAACAACAACCAAACGAAGTACTTTACAGTCATGGCAGTACAAATCTGGTATTCAACTATAAAATACACCTAATATTAACATGTCCAGCTCCAGGGAGCTAAAACACATAGTTATGTTCTGGTTTTCTTCGGGATTCTTCTCTTGGAGCTCTTGTACAGCGCATCTGCAGGTTATAAATCAAAAAGTTAGGAAATCAAGTGAAGTTGTGCATATAACATTCTCCTAACAATGGAAAATAGCTGCTGAAGTTGAGATCTAATAAGAAACCGTGCATATAACATTCGCAAACATGTATTGGTACCTAGTGTTGACTGTATCTGCATCTAAACCGAATATTGATCCATAGTGTTGACTAAATCTGCATCTAAACTGAATACTCTTAACTGAACATAGTCAAGTGATATGCTAATCAGGTGTCAGAATGATATCTGATTCAACAAGGTTAACCAAATTTCCCACATAGTTTTGGGGAAATTCTATTTATCTATAGTGATTGGCAGCTATGGATGGCAATGTGACAGTTGTAGGATCGAAAGTATGTCTAGAGGGGGGGGGGTGATTAGACTACTTGACCAAATAAAAATCTAGCCTTTTCCCAATTTTAGTTCTTGGCAGATTTTAGCTATCTTAGCACAAGTCAAGCAATCTCCACACAATTCAAGCAAGCATGCAAAAGAGTATATGAGCAGTGGAAAGTAAAGCATGCAACTTGCAAGAATGTAAAGGGAAGGGTTTGGAGGATTCAAACGCAATTGGAGACACGGATGTTTTTGTCGTGGTTCCGATAGGTGGTGCTATCGTACATCCACGTTGATGGAGACTTCAACCCACGGAGGGTAACGGTTGCGCGAGTCCACGGAGGGCTCCACCCACGAAGGGTCCACGAAGAAGCAACCTTGTCTATTCCATCATGGTCGTCGCCCACGAAGGACTTGCCTCACTAGCGGTAGATCTTCATGAAGTAGGCGATCTCCTTGCCCTTACAAACTCCTTGGTTCAACTCCACAATCTTGTCGGAGGCTCCCAAGTGACACCTAGCCAATCTAGGAGACACCACTATCCAAGAAGTAACAAATGGTGTGTTGATGATGAACTCCTTGCTCTTGTGCTTCAAATGATAGTCTCCCCAACACACAACTCTCTCTAACATGATTTGGATTTGGTGGAAAGAAGATTTGAGTGGAAAGCAACTTGGGGAAGGCTAGAGATCAAGATTCATATGGTTGGAATGGAATATCTTGACCTCAACACAAGTGTAGGTGGTTCTCTCTTAGAAAATGTGTATTGGAAGTGTAGGTATGTTCTGATGGCTCTCTCCACGAATGAAGAGTGGGTGGAGGGGTATATATAGCCTCCACACAGAATCTAACCGTTACACACAATTTGCCAAACTCGGTGGGACCGAATGGTTAAACTCGGTCGGACCGATTCAGCAAACCTAGTGACCGTTAGGATTTTCGGTGGGACTAAGATGCAACTCGGTAGGACTGATATGGTTAGGGTTAGGGCATAACGTAATCTCGGTGTGACCGATTACACAAACTCGATGGGATCGATTTTGGTAATAAGCTAACCAGAGAGTTGGTCAGGTAAACTCGATGGGACCGATTCGCTCATCTCGGTGAGACCGAAATGTTACAAAAGGTAAACAGAGAGTCTACATTGCAATCTCGGTGGGACCGATCGCTCATCTCGGTAAGACCGAAATGTTACGAAGGGAAACAGAGAGATTACAATCCCATCTCGGTGAGACCGAGATCCCTATCGGTGAAACCGAATTGCTAGGGTTTGTGGTAGTGGCTATGACATTTGAAACTCGATGGCACCGGATAGAAAGAATCGGTGGGGCCGAGTTTGACTTTTGGTTTAGGTCATATGTGGATGTGGGAAGGTAGTTGAGGGTTTTGGAGCATATCACTAAGCACTTTGAGCAAGCAAGCCATTAAGCAACACCTCATCCCTCCTTGATAGTATTGGCTTTTCCTATAGACTCAATGTGATCTTGGATCACTAAAATATAAAATGTAGAGTCTTGAGCTTCAAGCTTGAGCCAAATTTTTTGTCCTTAGAATTTTGAGGGATCCACTTTCCTCATCCATGCCATGCCATTCATTGAGCTTTTCCTGAAATATTAATATTGGAATAATGTTAGCTCAATGAGCTATATGTTGTTAGGAATTACCAAAACCACCCAGGGATAGTTGCACTTTCAATCTCCCCCTTTTTGGTAATTGATGACAACATATAGATCAAAGCTTTGACAAATGATAATAAGAGTGAAAGATATTGTCGCTTTCAGAAGTATGTGAAAAGCAAGAGCTCCCCCTAAATTTGTGCATATCTTAAGATTTGCTTTGGACTGCAAGTGCACAATGAGTTAGGATCATGGCTTACTCTTCCATGTCACATACATCTTGGTGGAGCGCTCAAAATGATAAGAATTAAATACATGCACTCATCACCAAGCAAAGTGAATGATCATATAAGGATAAGTAAGATAATATCATCTAACAAGCATAAGTGTAGCTTATGATCAACCACATGATCATCAATGTCTCACAGATAATAGCATAGTATCTCAAGCAATCAAAAGACAAACGAAGTTCAACCACCAAAGCAAGAGAGAATAAAAAGCAACGCTCTCTCTCGAAGCCTGTGATCTATACATTTTTCTCCCCCTTTGGCAACAAGTTACCAAAAAGTTCATAGAAAATGCATAGCACTAAAACGTCTCTCAGGCTTGGTCTTCAGGTGGTGGTGTCCGGAAAACTCCAAGGACGAAGGCTTCAGTCGAAGTAGATGGAGCTGCTGGGGTAGGTGCTGGAGCTAGTGGCACTGAAGCTGTAGCTGGTGCAGATGAAGTGGCTCTAGTGTCTGGTACAGGCACTGCAGCAGATCTCTGAGCTCGAGGCACTCTGGCAAATGCATCAGTGGTTGTCTTGCCCTTCCTCTCCTGCATGTCATCCTGTAGCTGCTCCACAACAGACTGAATCTCAGTTACTTTGACATCTAAATCATAGAATTTTTGTTCCACGATTCTTTCCAGGCTCTCCTGGTTTTGAGTTAGGGTGGCCAACCCCGTCTCAATCCTTAGAGATGATGCTATCAAGTAACCAAGCTGGTCCTGCTTGCTTTTCAAAAAGTACTCAGATGCCTCCTCTTGAGTTGGCATCTTGGCAGCTTTCTCCATCTTTGCCTTCTCCTTCTTTGCTTGTGCTTGCACTGAGGAGGGTTCATCTTCATTCATCACAACTTGGTTGTCCTCGAAGTCAGGATAGATAGGCAAGTGTTCCTTATACAACAAGTATGTGCTTGTGCCCATCTTTGAGTTTATCAACTCCTGGATCTGTGGGGCATATCCACAACTTCTTTTCTGGTCAGCTGTAGTCCTCTTGATAGTCTCAACTATAAGGCTCATGACCTTGAACTTCTGTGGCACATCAAATATATGTAGCAAGTTAATTGCATGGCCTCTGATCATTCTGTGATCACCAGACTTGGGCAAGAGAGTGTGCCTAAGGATCCAATTGATTGTAGGCAGCCTTGACAACAAGTGTTTTACTGACCCAAACTGGCGAGTCTCAAGATCATCTTCAGGAATCTCCTTGTACATATTTGCCATAGAGTTGTGATCCATCTTCTTCTTGGCATAAACATCCAAGTCATCTTCTTCTTCCTTAGGAGCATTGATCAGATTTGCCCATTCCTCAATAGTTGAGTGGTACCTTGTACCTTCAGACATCCATACTATCCCGCCATCTGGATAGAAGTGTGCTGTGGAGTAGAATTGCATTATGAGCTCCTCATTCCACTTTGTGAGCTTCTGCCCAACAAAGTCTGCAACTCCACAAGCACTGAAACCGTCAAACACACCAGGATAGTGTTTCGCATTTTCCTTCATGTAGGTCCACTTGACCCACCTCATATCACACACTATAGGCTTCTTGTCCAACAAAATTGTCTCATAGAAATCCTGCTGTTCCTTTGTGTGGAACCTATAATCAACAGCAGTCCTTCTCCTGGTAGCATATGGATCTGTCTCTCTCCATTTCCTCAGTCCTGAGTCTCTCCTGATCTTCATGTTCTCAGCCACAGGATGAGCATCATTGTGGTCTGGAATTTTTGGCTTCAATTTTCTCAGAACATGCTCTTCATCTTCTTCTTCAGCAACAGTCTCAGGCACTGGGGCCTTGTTCTTCTCAGCAGCTGGTATACTCCTGGTATTCCTCTTAGGTGCACTCTTGGGCTTTGAGGCAGCTTTGGGTGCTTCTTTGGGCTTTGATGATGCAACCCCTGACCTTATAGCATCACCCATCAGCTTTTGTGCCTTGGGTGCTGGTGCAGCAACCTCTTCTTCCTCTTCTTCTTCCATCATGGAAGCCTTTCCAATCACTCTGGCCATGGTCTTCTTGACCCTTTCCTTCCTTTTCGTTCCTTCTGCAACAGGCTCTTTGGGTTGAGATTCCAAATATGCTTGAGAGGATGCTCTGGCCTTAGACATTGGTTGTCTTCCTGCTGGCCTTTTGATCTTCATCCCTGGCTTAACTGCTGCTGAGCTGTACTCCTTCTTAACCACTTTCTTCTTTGATGTGGCCTCATCCTCAGTGGCCACATAGTCTTCATCCTCAGACTCTGAAGTTTTCTTCTTGCTTGCTCTAGTGGCAGCCTTTGGCAAATTGCTTGGGGTGCTCCTGCTACCATCATCTGAACTGCTAGAGGGACTAGTGCCCTCACTCAGGTGAACCTGCTCCTCTGACCTGTTCTGGCTGTCACTCTGGTCAGACATGTTGCAAACACTGACAGCAGACCCTGTGAATAGATATAGATGAGATAGAGTGGATGAGCATCACAAAATGCAGAGGTTTTTGCAAAAGAATGAGTCAAAAACTTAGTTTTAGTTTTCCACAGAAAGCATTTCGGATCAACCGATTTGCAAACTTGGTGATACCGAAGCAGCTGTTGGAACCTAAACTAGTGAACTCGGTCAGACCGAGTCACAGTTCGGTGGCACCGAGACTGCTAGGGTTTCACAAAGTCCTGAACTCGGTCACACCGATTTGCAATTCTCGGCCAGACCCAGAACCACATGTGCAATGGCCTTGGCCGAATCGGTGGAACCGAG
The DNA here is from genome assembly GCF_002162155.2 of Triticum dicoccoides. Classification (NCBI taxonomy): domain Eukaryota; kingdom Viridiplantae; phylum Streptophyta; class Magnoliopsida; order Poales; family Poaceae; genus Triticum; species Triticum dicoccoides. The sequence continues at coordinate 495,914,225 of NC_041380.1, read as the reverse complement.
TTCTGCAACCCGGTGGGTCCGAGATGGTTTCGGCGGAAACCTAACCCTAAATTTTCGATTCAACTCTAATCTACGGAGTGTTTTGAATGGATAGAAGCGTTTCAATCATGGTAAGAATCATAATGAACACAATGTGCTAGGAATCGGACGGGGATAGCACTGTGATCGAGTCCATAGCCTAGTTCGGCGATAAACTCGCTATGGCGGCAACGGCGGGGAAGAATTCCGTTGACGGCGGCGGAGACCAGCGACAGGAGGCGGCTGGCGATGAGGAGGACGATCCAGAGACCCAGGAGGCAGAGCAAGCTATGCGCGGGTGAAGGGGTTTCGGAGAAATTTCCAAAATTTTGCCCGTGAGTATATATAGCCTGACCCTGTCGGTGTGACCGAGTGGAACAACTAACTGTTGACAGTTACAGCAACTCGGTGTGACCGAAAAGTTCAAATCGGTTGCACCGAGATTGAAAACCTAGATCGACTTAGTGATCTCGGTATGACCGAAATGGAGGAATCGGTCAGACCGAAACACACAAAGAAGTTTTGGAAGTTTAAGTCTATGACGAATCGGGGACTCCGAGTGCTCCTCACACAGAGTGGTTCGAATCTGACTTGATCAAATTTTGTGATGTAGCATGAATAGAGTTTGAGATGAGAAAAGCATAGATAGCTAGAGAGGGTTCTTAGGCATTCTTGTCCATCCACTTGGCAAAAGAAAACCAATCAATCAAAACAACAAGTGGATGTCCTCGAATGAGTAAAATATGCAATCAACATGCTCACACAATAAAATGGCAATTGAAATATGTGGCAAAGCATGCACAACCAATTCTAGCATCTATCAAACAATTTGCGATGACTAGGTCATTTATATATGAGTATATTGACTTAGGAGTCAAATGAGAACATTTGATCATAGGTCATACTCATCGTTTAAGCACAAGTGGGGTTAGCACTTTTACATAAAGCATTGTTGTGTTCACACCATTAGAGTTGCTTTAGCTCAATTCTTAGAGTAAAGCTCCCCCTAGATGTGAGATCCCCCTAAGAGGGATGAACTAACCTTGGGTTTTGTCGATGATGACTTCATGTAGATGTTGAAGATGTGGATGCTCAATGTTGATGTAGATCATTTAGAGCTATCCATTGGAGTGAGTTGCACTTTCAATACCTACACGGGTTAGTCCCACAAGAAACAAACAAGGATATCCATAGACATAGAGTAATGCACACACAAGATGATGTCTATGAAATCTTTTAGGTTACCTTGTCCCTTGTCTTACCAACAAGAGGGTTTGTGACTCCTTGAACTAGTGCAAGATGTGGAAGTTGATTGCACTTGTTCTTGCCAAGATGATAAGAGTGAAGTATGTCGGCGGAGTCACCCTCAAGACCTCTCTAGTTCTTCTTCTTCGGGATCCACACCATCTTGATGGGAATCCTCGGTGTTGTAGTTGTACTTGATGAAGTGGAACTTGAAGTAGTCTTGGGAACCCACTTGACCAAGGCCTTAGGAGCTTCTTCAAATGCATCAATTTCCTCTTGAAGATTGTCCTTGCCTTTTTGCTTGTGTTCTTGTGGTGGAAGATCATCTTGAGCTTGTGTCCCTTTGAGAGAAGTAGGATCATACTCATCTTGTTGAGGAGCAAACTTCGTCTTGGGGTATTGATCTTCTTCCCACTCAACTCCATTGGCATTGAACTTTCGTTCAAAACCAATACCTTGATTCTTCCGGTGCCTTCCTTGCTTGCGTACAATTTCCTCGAATTGCTTACTTCCGGCAAGGCTCTTGTAAACACCTTTCTCTATAATTCCCTTCAATAAGCTATTTTCTTGCTCAAGTGTAACTTGGCTAAGAGAATCATTAGTGGAATCAAGAGAACTACTAGAAGCAACAATATTAGATTTAGCATGATTATTGTTACTACTAGAGGAAGAATCTTTCTTGTTCTTGTTACTAGACTTGACTTGAGGCATGTAAGTGGACAAGAGTAAACGCTTGGCAATGTAAGAAGAACTTTTCTTGCAAAGATCATCATTGATTGCTTTTAAGAACTCATGCTCTTGCTCAAGGTTGAGCTTTTCAAAGCGTAATTTATCATGAGTCCTTAAAAGTTCTCGACGATCTCCTAAGATAGTTTCATGAGCTAACTTAAGAGTGTTTAGTTCTTTAGTTAGAGACTCAATCTTCTCCTTATCATTGTCATTCGTTTCATTATAGTATCCATCACTGTAATTGTCAACAAGTAACTCATCATCACCTAACAAGTCATGTCCATCACTATTGAAATCAACATACTCGAGGTGTGATACCTTTGGGCCTTTAGCCATGAAGCATGTTCCAACTCCTTCATTTGGTGAGTCAAATATGTCATAGGAGTTGGTTGTCACAAGTGCTAGACTGGCAACACCTTCATCTTGAGTATATTCGGAATTGGAGTGATAGCTTCTCTCGGAGTGGTTGTCGGAGTTGGAGCCGGATACCCATTCACCAACATGAGCTTGGTGTCTTCGTTTTGTGTAGCTCCTTGATGACTTGTCCTTTCTTTCCGAATCCTTGCTTCTCCGTGAGGGTCTTCGTTCATAACGATCATCTCTACTCCTTCTTTCTCTAGATGGTGATTCTTCTCTTCTACTTCTTCTCTTGGGAGAATCTTCTCTTCTCTTGTAGGGGGCCGTACACTCATTGGAATAGTGTCCGGGCCTTCCACAATTGTAGCAGTTTCGCTCTCGACTAGAAGATCTTTTGTCATTGTAGGACCTTGATTTGGAGCTTCTCTCTTTGCTTCTACTCTTGTAGAACTTGTTGAAATTCTTCAACATTAAGCTCAATTCTTCATTGAAGGTTTGTTTCTCACTCGATGATGTGGGGGCTTCACATGAGGCTTTGTAAGCACCACTTGATTTGTTGTGAAGTTCCTCTTTATCCCTGAGTGACATCTCATGAGCAACTATTCGTCCGATGACTTCCGTTGGCTTGAGATCTTTGTAATTTGGCATCATTTGGATCAATGTGCACACGGTATCATATTTTCCATCCAAGGCTCTTAGGATCTTCTTGATGATGAATCTATCGGTCATCTCTTCACTCCCTAAGCCGCCAATCTCATTTGTGATAAGAGCAAGCCTAGAGTACATTTTAGCGACACCTTCACCATCCTTCATTTTGAACTTTTCAAGTTGACTTTGAAGCACATCCAACTTGGATTCCTTGACGGAGTCGGTACCTTCATGCATGTCAATCAAAGTATCCCAAATTTCCTTTGCATTCTCAAGACGGCTGATTTTGTTGAATTCTCCGGGGCACAATCCGTTGAAGAGGATATCACAAGCTTGAGCATTGTATTGTAGCATCTTCAACTCATCCGCGGTAGCTTCACGATTTGGTTCTCTCCCATCAAAGAATTCACCTTGCAAGCCAACACACACAATAGCCCAAACGGCGGGGTTATGTCCAAGAATATGCATTTTCATCTTATGCTTCCAACTGGCAAAATTAGTACCATCAAAGTAAGGACCTCTACGGTGATAATTTCCCTCGCTAGACGCCATACTCTCCTAGGTTGTGAAACCAAGGCTATGACCACCAAAAGCTATGGAAATCAAAGCAAATGGAGACCAAAGCTCTGATACCACTTGTAGGATCGAAAGTATGTCTAGAGGGGGGGGGTGATTAGACTACTTGACCAAATAAAAATCTAGCCTTTTCCCAATTTTAGTTCTTGGCAGATTTTAGCTATCTTAGCACAAGTCAAGCAATCTCCACACAATTCAAGCAAGCATGCAAAAGAGTATATGAGCAGCGGAAAGTAAAGCATGCAACTTGCAAGAATGTAAAGGGAAGGGTTTGGAGGATTCAAACGCAATTGGAGACACAGATGTTTTTGTCATGGTTCCGATAGGTGGTGCTATTGTACATCCACGTTGATGGAGACTTCAACCCATGGAGGGTAACGGTTGCGGGAGTCCACGGAGGGCTCCACCCATGAAGGGTCCACGAAGAAGCAACCTTGTCTATTCCATCATGGCCGTCGCCCACGAAGGACTTGCCTCACTAGCGGTAGATCTTCACGAAGTAGGCGATCTCCTTGCCCTTACAAACTCCTTGGTTCAACTCCACAATCTTGTCGGAGGCTCCCAAGTGACACCTAGCCAATCTAGGAGACACCACTCTCCAAGAAGTAACAAATGGTGTGTTGATGATGAACTCCTTGCTCTTTGTGCTTCAAATGATAGTCTCCCCAACACTCAACCCTCTCTCACAGGATTTGGATTTGGTGGAAAGAAGATTTGATTGGAAAGCAACTTGGGGAAGGCTAGAGATCAAGATTCATATGGTTGGAATGGAATATCTTGACCTCAACACAAGTGTAGGTGGTTCTCTCTTAGAAAATGTGTATTGGAAGTGTAGGTATGTTCTGATGGCTCTCTCCACGAATGAAGAGTGGGTGGAGGGGTATATATAGCCTCCACACATAATCTAACCGTTACACACAATTTGCCAAACTCGGTGGGACCGAATGGCTAAACTCGGTCGGACCGATTAAGCAAACCTAGTGACCGTTAGGATTTTCGGTGGGACTGAGATGCAACTCGGTAGGACCGATATGGTTAGGGTTAGGGCGCAACGTAATCTCGGTGTGACCGATTACACAAACTCGATGGGACCGATTTTGGTAATAAGCTAACTAGAGAGTTGGTCAGGTAAACTCGATGGGACCGATTCGCTCATCTCGGTGAGACCAAAATGTTACAAAAGGTAAACAGAGAGTCTACATTGCAATCTCGGTGGGACCGATCGCTCATCTCGGTAAGACCGAAATGTTACAAAGGGAAACAGAGAGATTACAATCCCATCTCGGTGAGACCGAGATCCCTATCGGTGAAACCGAATTGCTAGGGTTTGTGGTAGTGGCTATGACATTTGAAACTCGGTGGCGCCGGATAGAAAGAATCGGTGGGGCCGAGTTTGACTTTTGGTTTAGGTCATATGTGGATGTGGGAAGGTAGTTGAGGGTTTTGGAGCATATCACTAAGCACTTTGAGCAAGCAAGCCATTAAGCAACACCTCATCCCTCCTTGATAGTATTGGCTTTTCCTATAGACTCAATGTGATCTTGGATCACTAAAATATAAAATGTAGAGTCTTGAGCTTCAAGCTTGAGCCAAATTTTTTGTCCTTAGAATTTTGAGGGATCCACTTTCCTCATCCATGCCATGCCATTCATTGAGCTTTTCCTGAAATATTAATATTGGAATAATGTTAGCTCAATGAGCTATATGTTGTTAGGAATTACCAAAACCACCCAGGGATAGTTGCACTTTCAATCTCCCCCTTTTTGGTAATTGATGACAACATATAGATCAAAGCTTTGACAAATGATAATAAGAGTGAAAGATATTGTCGCTTTCAGAAGTATGTGAAAAGCAAGAGCTCCCCCTAAATTTGTGCATATCTTAAGATTTGCTTTGGACTGCAAGTGCACAATGAGTTAGGATCATGGCTTACTCTTCCATGTCACATACATCTTGGTGGAGCGCTCAAAATGATAAGAATTAAATACATGCACTCATCACCAAGCAAAGTGAATGATCATATAAGGATAAGTAAGATAATATCATCTAACAAGCATAAGTGTAGCTTATGATCAACCACATGATCATCAATGTCTCACAGATAATAGCATAGTATCTCAAGCAATCAAAAGACAAACGAAGTTCAACCACCAAAGCAAGAGAGAATAAAAAGCAACGCTCTCTCTCGAAGCCTGTGATCTATACATTTTTCTCCCCCTTTGGCAACAAGTTACCAAAAAGTTCATAGAAAATGCATAGCACTAAAACGTCTCTCAGGCTTGGTCTTCAGGTGGTGGTGTCCGGAGAACTCCAAGGACGAAGGCTTCAGTCGAAGTAGATGGAGCTGCTGGGGTAGGTGCTGGAGCTGGTGGCACTGAAGCTGTAGCTGGTGCAGATGAAGTGGCTCTAGTGTCTGGTACAGGCACTGCAGCAGATCTCTGAGCTCGAGGCACTCTGGCAAATGCATCAGTGGTTGTCTTGCCCTTCCTCTCCTGCATGTCATCCTGTAGCTGCTCCACAACAAACTGAATCTCAGTTACTTTGACATCTAAATCATAGAATTTTTGTTCCACGATTCTTTCCAGGCTCTCCTGGTTTTGAGTTAGGGTGGCCAACCCCTTCTCAATCCTCAGAGATGATGCTATCAAGTAACCAAGCTGGTCCTGCTTGCTTTTCAAAAAGTACTCAGATGCCTCCTCTTGAGTTGGCATCTTGGCAGCTTTCTCCATCTTTGCCTTCTCCTTCTTTGCTTGTGCTTGCACTGAGGAGGGTTCATCTTCATTCATCACAACTTGGTTGTCCTCGAAGTCAGGATAGATAGGCAAGTGTTCCTTATACAACAAGTATGTGTCTGTGCCCATCTTTGAGTTTATCAACTCCTGGATCTGTGGGGCATATCCACAACTTCTTTTCTGGTCAGCTGCAGTCCTCTTGATAGTCTCAACTATAAGGCTCATGACCTTGAACTTCTGTGGCACATCAAATATATGTAGCAAGTTAATTGCATGGCCTCTGATCATTCTGTGATCACCAGACTTGGGCAAGAGAGTGTGCCTAAGGATCCAATTGATTGTAGGCAGCCTTGACAACAAGTGTTTTACTGACCCAAACTGGCGAGTCTCAAGATCATCTTCAGGAATCTCCTTGTACATATTTGCCATAGAGTTGTGATCCATCTTCTTCTTGGCATAAACATCCAAGTCATCTTCTTCTTCCTTAGGAGCATTGATCAGAGTTGCCCATTCCTCAATAGTTGAGTGGTACCTTGTACCTTCAGACATCCATACTATCCCGCCATCTGGATAGAAGTGTGCTATGGAGTAGAATTGCATTATGAGCTCCTCATTCCACTTTGTGAGCTTCTGCCCAACAAAGTCTGCAACTCCACAAGCACTGAAACCGTCAAACACACCAGGATAGTGTTTCGCATTTTCCTTCATGTAGGTCCAGTTGACCCACCTCATATCACACACTATAGGCTTCTTGTCCAACAAAATTGTCTCATAGAAATCCTGATGTTCCTTTGTGTGGAACCTATAATCAACAGCAGTCCTTCTCCTGGTAGCATATGGATCTGTCTCTCTCCATTTCCTCAGTCCTGAGTCTCTCCTGATCTTCATGTTCTCAGCCACAGGATGAGCATCATTGTGGTCTGGAATTTTTGGCTTCAATTTTCTCAGAACATGCTCTTCATCTTCTTCTTCAGCAACAGTCTCAGGCACTGGGGCCTTGTTCTTCTCAGCAGCTGGTATACTCCTGGTATTCCTCTTAGGTGCACTCTTGGGCTTTGAGGCAGCTTTGGGTGCTTCTTTGGGCTTTGATGATGTAGCCCCTGACCTTATAGCATCACCCATCAGCTTTTGTGCCTTGGGTGCTGGTGCAGCAACCTCTTCTTCCTATTCTTCTTCCATCATGGAAGCCTTTCCAATCACTCTGGCCATGGTCTTCTTGACCCTTTCCTTCCTTTTCTTTCCTTCTGCAACAGGCTCTTTGGGTTGAGATTCCAAAGATACTTGAGAGGATGCTCTGGCCTTAGACATTGGTTGTCTTCCTGCTGGCCTTTTGATCTTCATCCCTGGCTTAACTGTTGCTGAGCTGTACTCCTTCTTAACCACTTTCTTCTTTGATGTGGCCTCATCCTCAGTGGCCACATAGTCTTCATCCTCAGACTCTGAAGTTTTCTTCTTGCTTGCTCTAGTGGTAGCCTTTGGCAAATTCCTTGGGGTGCTCCTGCTACCATCATCTGAACTGCTAGAGGGACTAGTGCCCTCACTCAGGTGAACCTGCTCCTCTGACCTGTTCTGGCTGTCACTCTGGTTAGACATGTTGCAAACACTGACAGTAGACCCTGCGAATAGATATAGATGAGATAGAGTGGATGAGCATCACAAAATGCAGAGGTTTTTGCAAAAGAATGAGTCAAAAGCTTAGTTTTAGTTTTCCACAGAAAGCATTTCGGATCAACCGATTTGCAAACTCGGTGATACCGAAGCAGCTGTTGGAACCTAAACTAGTGAACTCGGTCAGACCGAGTCACAGTTCGGTGGCACCGAGACTGCTAGGGTTTCACAAAGTCCTGAACTCGGTCACACCAATTTGCAATTCTCGGCCAGACCCAGAACCACATGTGCAATGGCCTTGGCCGAATCGGTGGAACCGAGTTCTGCAACCCGGTGGGTCCGAGATGGTTTCGGCGGAAACCTAACCCTAAATTTTTGATTCAACTCTAATCTACGGAGTGTTTTGAATGGATAGAAGCGTTTCAATCGTGGTAAGAATCATAATGAACACAATGTGCTAGGAATCGGACGGGGATAGCACTGTGATCGAGTCCATAGCCTAGTTCGGCGATGAACTCGCTACGGCGGCAATGGCGGGGAAGAATTCCGTTGACGGCGGCGGAGACCAGCGACAGGAGGCGACTGGCGATGAGGAGGACGATCCGGAGAGCTAGGAGGCAGAGCGAGCTATGCACGGGCGAAGGGGTTTCGGAGAAATTTCCAAAATTTTGCCCGTGAGTATATATAGCCTGACCCTGTCGGTGTGACCGAGTGGAACAACTAACTGTTGACAGTTACAGCAACTCGGTGTGACTGAAAAGTTCAAATCGGTTGCACCGAGATTGAAAACCTAGATCGACTTAGTGATCTCGGTATGACCGAAATGGAGGAATCGGTCAGACCGAAACACACAAAGAAGTTTTGGAAGTTTAAGTCTATGACGAATCTGGGACTCCGAGTGCTCCTCACCCAGAGTGGTTCGAATCTGAATTGATCAAATTTTTGTGATGTAGCATGAATAGAGTTTGAGATGAGAAAAGCATAGATAGCTAGAGAGGGTTCTTAGGCATTCTTGTCCATCCACTTGGCAAAAGAAAACCAATCAATCAAAACAACAAGTGGATGTCCTCGAATGAGTAAAATATGCAATCAACATGCTCACACAATAAAATGGCAATTGAAATATGTGGCAAAGCATGCACAACCAATTCTAGCATCTATCAAACAATTTGCGATGACTAGGTCATCTATATATGAGTATATTGACTTAGGAGTCAAATGAGAACATTTGATCATAGGTCATACTCATCGTTTAAGCACAAGTGGGGTTACCACTTTTACATAAAGCATTGTTGTGTTCACACCATTAGAGTTGCTTTAGCTCAATTCTTAGAGTAAAGCTCCCCCTAGATGTGAGATCCCCCCTAAGAGGGATGAACTAACCTTTGGTTTTGTCGATGATGACTTCATGTAGATGTTGAAGATGTGGATGCTCAATGTTGATTTAGATCATTTGGAGCTATCCATTGGAGTGAGTTGCACTTTCAATACCTACACGGGTTAGTCCCACAAGAAACAAACAAGGATATCCATAGACATAGAGTAATGCACACACAAGATGATGTCTATGAAATCTTTTAGGTTACCTTGTCCCTTGTCTTACCAACAAGAGGGTTTGTGACTCCTTGAACTAGTGCAAGATGTGGAAGTTGATTGCACTTGTTCTTTCCAAGATGATAAGAGTGAAGTATGTTGGCGGAGTCACCCTCAAGAAGTCTCTAGTTCTTCTTCTTCGGGATCCACACCATCTTGATGGGAATCCTCGGTGTTGTAGTTATACTTGATGAAGTGGAACTTGAAGTAGTCTTGGGAACCCACTTGACCAAGGCCTTAGGAGCTTCTTCAAATGCATCAATTTCCTCTTGAAGCTTGTCCTTGCCTTTTTTGCTTGTGGTCTTGTGGTGGAAGATCATCTTGAGCTTGTGTCCCTTTGAGAGAAGTAGGATCATACTCATCTTGTTGAGGAGCAAACTTCGTCTTGGGGTATTGATCTTCTTCCCACTCAACTCCATTGGCATTGAACTTCCGTTCAAAACCAACACCTTGATTCTTCCGGTGCCTTCCTTGCTTGCGTACAATTTCCTCGAATTGCTTACTTCCGGCAAGGCTCTTGTAAACACCTTTCTCTATAATTCCCTTCAATAAGCTATTTTCTTGCTCAAGTGTAACTTGGCTAAGAGAATCATTAGTGAAATCAAGAGAACTACTAGAAGCAACAATATTAGATTTAGCATGATTATTGTTACTACTAGAGGAAGAATCTTTCTTGTTCTTGTTACTAGACTTGACTTGAGGCATGTAAGTGGACAAGAGTAAATGCTTGGCAATGTAAGAAGAACTTTTCTTGCGAAGATCATCATTGATTGCTTTTAAGAACTCATGCTCTTGCTCAAGGTTGAGCTTTTCAAAGCGTAATTTATCATGAGTCCTTAAAAGTTCTCGACGATCTCCTAAGATAGTTTCATGAGCTAACTTAAGAGTGTTTAGTTCTGTAGTTAGAGACTCAATCTTCTCCTTATCATTGTCATTCGTTTCATTATAGTATTCATCACTATAGTTGTCAACAAGTAACTCATCATCACCTAACAAGTCATCTTCATCATTATTGAAATCAACATACTCGAGGTGTGATACCTTTGGGCCTTTAGCCATGAAGCATGTTCCAACTCCTTCATTTGGTGAGTCAAATATGTCATAGGAGTTGGTTGTCACAAGTGCTATACCGGCAACACCTTCATCTTGAGTATATTCGGAATCGGAGTGATAGCTTCTCTCGGAGTGGTTGTTGGAGTCGGAGCCGGATACCCATTCACCAACATGAGCTTGGTGTCTTCGTTTTGTGTAGCTCCTTGATGACTTGTCCTTTCTTTCCGAATCCTTGCTTCTCCGTGAGGGTCTTCGTTCATAACGATCATCTCTACTCCTTCTTTCTCTAGATGGTGATTCTTCTCTTCTACTTCTTCTCTTGGGAGAATCTTCTCTTCTCTTGTAGGGGGCCGTACACTCGATGGAATAGTGTCCGGGCCTTCCACAATTGTAGCAGTTTCGCTCTCGACTAGAAGATCTTTTGTCATTGTAGGACCTTGATTTGGAGCTTCTCTCTTTGCTTCTACTCTTGTAGAACTTGTTGAAATTCTTCAACATTAAGCTCAATTCTTCATTGAAGGTTTGTTTCTCACTCGATGATGTGGGGGCTTCACCTGAGGCTTTGTAAGCACCACTTGATTTGTTGTGAAGTTCCTCTTTATCCCTGAGTGACATCTCATGAGCAACTATTCATCCGATGACTTCCATTGGCTTGATATCTTTGTAATTTGGCATCATTTGGATCAATGTGCACACGGTATCATATTTTCCATCCAAGGCTCTTAGGATCTTCTTGATGATGAATCTATCGGTCATCTCTTCATTCCCTAAGCTGGCAATCTCATTTGTGATAAGAGCAAACCTAGAGTACATTTTAGCGACACCTTCACCATCCTTCATTTTGAACTTGTCAAGTTGACTTTGAAGCACATCCAAATTGGATTCCTTGACGGAATCGGTACCTTCATGCATGTCAATCAAAGTATCCCAAATTTCCTTTGCATTCTCAAGACGGCTGATTTTGTTGAATTCTCCGGGGCACAATCCGTTGAAGAGGATATCACAAGCTTGAGCATTGTATTGTAGCATCTTCAACTCATCCACGGTAGCTTCACGATTCGGTTCTCTCCCATCAAAGAATTCACCTTGCAAGCCAACACGCACAATAGCCCAAACGACGGGGTTATGTCCAAGAATATGCATTTTCATCTTATGCTTCCAACTGGCAAAATTAGTACCATCAAAGTAAGGACCTCTACGGTGATAATTTCCCTCGCTAGACGCCATACTCTCCTAGGTTGTGAAACCAAGGCTATGACCACCAAAAGCTATGGAAATCAAAGCAAATGGAGACCAAAGCTCTAATACCACTTGTAGGATCGAAAGTATGTCTAGAGGGGGGGTGATTAGACTACTTGACCAAATAAAAATCTAGCCTTTTCCCAATTTTAGTTCTTGGCAGATTTTAGCTATCTTAGCACAAGTCAAGCAATCTCCACACAATTCAAGCAAGCATGCAAAAGAGTATATGAGCAACGGAAAGTAAAGCATGCAACTTGCAAGAATGTAAAGGGAAGGGTTTGGAGGATTCAAACGCAATTGGAGACACAGATGTTTTTGTCGTGGTTCCGATAGGTGGTGCTATCGTACATCCACGTTGATGGAGACTTCAACCCATGGAGGGTAATGGTTGCGCGAGTCCACGGAGGGCTCCACCCACGAAGGGTCCACGAAGAAGCAACCTTGTCTATTCCATCATGGCCGTCGCCCACGAAGGACTTGCCTCACTAGCGGTAGATCTTCACGAAGTAGGCGATCTCCTTGCCCTTACAAACTCCTTGGTTCAACTCCATCTTTTCGGAGGCTCCCAAGTGACACCTAGCCAATCTAGGAGACACCACTCTCCAAGAAGTAACAAATGGTGTGTTGATGATGAACTCCTTGCTCTTTGTGCTTCAAATGATAGTCTCCCCAACACTCAACCCTCTCTCACAGGATTTGGATTTGGTGGAAAGAAGATTTGAGTGGAAAGCAACTTGGGAAAGGCTAGAGATCAAGATTCATATGGTTGGAATGGAATATCTTGACCTCAACACAAGTGTAGGTGGTTCTCTCTTAGAAAATGTGTATTGGAAGTGTAGGTATGTTCTGATGGCTCTCTCCACGAATGAAGAGTGGGTGGAGGGGTATATATAGCCTCCACACATAATCTAACCGTTACACACAATTTGCCAAACTCGGTGGGACCGAATGGCTAAACTCGGTCGGACCGATTAAGCAAACCTAGTGACCGTTAGGATTTTCGGTGGGACTGAGATGCAACTCGGTAGGACCGATATGGTTAGGGTTAGGGCGCAACGTAATCTCGGTGTGACCGATTACACAAACTCGATGGGACCGATTTTGGTAATAAGCTAACTAGAGAGTTGGTCAGGTAAACTCGATGGGACCGATTCGCTCATCTCGGTGAGACCAAAATGTTACAAAAGGTAAACAGAGAGTCTACATTGCAATCTCGGTGGGACCGATCGCTCATCTCGGTAAGACCGAAATGTTACGAAGGGAAACAGAGAGATTACAATCCCATCTCGGTGAGACCGAGATCCCTATCGGTGAAACCGAATTGCTAGGGTTTGTGGTAGTGGCTATGACATTTGAAACTCGGTGGCGCCGGATAGAAAGAATCAGTGGGGCCGAGTTTGACTTTTGGTTTAGGTCATATGTGGATGTGGGAAGGTAGTTGAGGGTTTTGGAGCATATCACTAAGCACTTTGAGCAAGCAAGCCATTAAGCAACACCTCATCCCTCCTTGATAGTATTGGCTTTTCCTATAGACTCAATGTGATCTTGGATCACTAAAATATAAAATGTAGAGTCTTGAGCTTCAAGCTTGAGCCAAATTTTTTGTCCTTAGAATTTTGAGGGATCCACTTTCCTCATCCATGCCATGCCATTCATTGAGCTTTTCCTGAAATATTAATATTGGAATAATGTTAGCTCAATCAGCTATATGTTGTTAGGAATTACCAAAACCACCCAGGGATAGTTGCACTTTCAATCTCCCCCTTTTTGGTAATTGATGACAACATATAGATCAAAGCTTCGACAAATGATAATAAGAGTGAAAGATATTGTCGCTTTCAGAAGTATGTGAAAAGCAAGAGCTCCCCCTAAATTTGTGCATATCTTAAGATTTGCTTTGGACTGCAAGTGCACAATGAGTTAGGATCATGGTTTACTCTTCCATGTCACATACATCTTGGTGGAGCGCTCAAAATGATAAGAATTAAATACATGCACTCATCACCAAGCAAAGTGAATGATCATATAAGGATAAGTAAGATAATATCATCTAACAAGCATAAGTGTAGCTTATGATCAACCACATGATCATCAATGTCTCACAGATAATAGCATAGTATCTCAAGCAATCAAAAGACAAACGAAGTTCAACCACCAAAGCAAGAGAGAATAAAAAGCAATGCTCTCTCTCGAAGCCTGTGATCTATACATTTTTCTCCCCCTTTGGCAACAAGTTACCAAAAAGTTCATAGAAAATGCATAGCACTAAAACGTCTCTCAGGCTTGGTCTTCAGGTGGTGTGTCCGGAGAACTCCAAGGACGAAGGCTTCAGTCGAAGTAGATGGAGCTGCTGGGGTAGGTGCTGGAGCTGGTGGCACTGAAGCTGTAGCTGGTGTAGATGAAGTGGCTCTAGTGTCTGGTACAGGCACTGCAGCAGATCTCTGAGCTCGAGGCACTCTGGCAAATGCATCAGTGGTTGTCTTGCCCTTCCTCTCCTGCATGTCATCCTGTAGCTGCTCCACAACAGACTGAATCTCAGTTACTTTGACATCTAAATCATAGAATTTTTGTTCCATGATTCTTTCCAGGCTCTTGAAGGGGAGCCTTGGCGCAGTGGTAAAGCTGCTGCCTTGTGACCATGAGGTCATGGGTTCAAGTCCTGGAAACAGCCTCTTACAGAAATGTAGGGAAAGGCTGCGTACTATAGACCCAAAGTGGTCGGACCCTTCCCTGGACCCTGCGCAAGCGGGAGCTACATGCACCAGGTTGCCCTTTTGATTCTTTCCAGGCTCTCCTGATTTTCAGTTAGGGTGGCCAACCCCTTCTCAATCCTTAGAGATGATGCTATCAAGTAACCAAGCTGGTCCTGCTTGCTTTTCAAAAAGTACTCAGATGCCTCCTCTTGAGTTGGCATCTTGGCAGCTTTCTCCATCTTTGCCTTCTCCTTCTTTGCTTGTGCTTGCACTGAGGAGGGTTCATCTTCATTCATCACAACTTGGTTGTCCTCGAAGTCAGGATAGATAGGCAAGTGTTCCTTATACAACAAGTATGTGCCTGTGCCCATCTTTGAGTTTATCAACTCCTGGATCTGTGGGGCATATCCACAACTTCTTTTCTGGTCAGCTACAATCCTCTTGATAGTCTCAACTATAAGGCTCATGACCTTGAACTTCTGTGGCACATCAAATATATGTAGCAAGTTAATTGCATGGCCTCTGATCATTCTGTGATCACCAGACTTGGGCAAGAGAGTGTGCCTAAGGATCCAATTGATTGTAGGCAGCCTTGACAACAAGTGTTTTACTGACCCAAACTGGCGAGTCTCAAGATCATCTTCAGGAATCTCCTTGTACATATTTGCCATAGAGTTGTGATCCATCTTCTTCTTGGCATAGACATCCAAGTCATCTTCTTCTTCCTTAGGAGCATTGATCAGATTTGCCCATTCCTCAATAGTTGAGTGGTACCTTGTACCTTCAGACATCCATACTATCCTGCCATCTGGATAGAAGTGTGCTGTGGAGTAGAATTGCATTATGAGCTCCTCATTCCACTTTGTGAGCTTCTGCCCAACAAAGTCTGCAACTCCACAAGCACTGAAACTGTCAAACACACCAGGATAGTGTTCCTCATTTTCGTTCATGTAGGTCCAGTTGACCCACCTCATATCACACACTATAGGCATCTTGTCCAACAAAATTGTCTCATAGAAATCCTGCTGTTCCTTTGTGTGGAACCTGTAATCAACAACAGTCCTTCTCCTGGTAGCATATGGATCTGTCTCTCTCCATTTCCTCAGTCCTGAGTCTCTCCTGATCTTCATGTTCTCAGCCACAGGATGAGCATCATTGTGGTCTGGAATTTTTGGCTTCAATTTTCTCAGAACATGCTCTTCATCTTCTTCTTCAGCAACAGTCTCAGGCACTGGGGCCTTGTTCTTCTCAGCAGCTGGTATACTCCTGGTATTCCTCTTAGGTGCACTCTTGGGCTTTGAGGCAGCTTTGGGTGCTTCTTTGGGCTTTGATGATGCAGCCCCTGACCTTATAGCATCACCCATCAGCTTTTGTGCCTTGGGTGCTGGTGCATCAACCTCTTCTTCTTCCATCATGGAAGCCTTTCCAATCACTCTGGCCATGGTCTTCTTGACCCTTTCCTTCCTTTTCTTTCCTTCTGTAGCAGGCTCTTTGGTTTGAGATTCCAAAGATGCTTGAGAGGATGCTCTGGCCTTAGACATTGGTTGTCTTCCTGCTGGCCTTTTGATCTTCATCCCTGGCTTAACTGCTGCTGAGCTGTACTCCTGCTTAACCACTTTCTTCTTTGATGTGGCCTCATCCTCAGTGGCCACATAGTCTTCATCCTTAGACTCTGAAGTTTTCTTCTTGCTTGCTCTAGTGGCAGCCTTTGGCAAATTGCTTGGGGTGCTCCTGCTACCATCATCTGAACTGCTAGAGGGACTAGTGCCCTCACTCAGGTGAACCTGCTCCTCTGACCTGTTCTGGCTGTCACTCTGGTCAGACATGTTGCAAACACTGACAACAGACCCTATGAATAGATATAGATGAGATAGAGTGGATGAGCATCACAAAATGCAGAGGTTTTTGCAAAAGAATGAGTCAAAAACTTAGTTTTAGTTTTCCATAGAAAGCATTTCAGATCAATCGATTTGCAAACTCGGTGATACCGAAGCAGCTGTTGGAACCTAAACTAGTGAACTCGGTCAGACTGAGTCACAGTTCGGTGGCACCGAGACTGCTAGGGTTTCACAAAGTCCTAAACTCGGTCACACCGATTTGCAATTCTCGGTCAGACCCAGAACCACATGTGCAATGGCCTTGGCCGAATCGGTGGAACCGAGTTCTGCAACCCGGTGGGTCCGAGATGGTTTCGGCGGAAACCTAACCCTAAATTTTCGATTCAACTCTAATCTACGGAGTGTTTTGAATGGATAGAAGCGTTTCAAAACGAAGTACTGCTGGTGCTGCTACCGCTACAGAATTGGTTGGAGATGCACCCACCTTGTTGGTGTAGATGGTCCAGTTGGTGAAGAGCTCTGACAGCATGGCTCTGAGCTGCCCAAAGAGCGCACGGAGGCGCCCACGGAGATGTTATCTCTGATGAACATGGTACGTTGAGATTGCAAAGCAGTCCTCCCCTCTTGTCGCAGACACTGCAAGACAACACATCTTTCAAAAAAAAATTTAACCAATCTCAAGTTAACTTGTGCAGTAGAAGTTACCCTACACCTGCAAAACACAACCATGCATGTACAGGCACTATACGTACATAGCAAGACATATCAACAGAGACCATAAATATTTAGGGTTATGCATGATGGATGTTGAGCACTTTTGTTGCTTATTCAGAGTAAAAAAGGGTACCCTAGAAAATTTAAACATATTCTGCTACACAGAACCATGAGCTACCCATTTAGCAAGAACGGTATAGGAACAAACCATGAGCTATCTCTCCAGCATATTGTGCGCGTGCGTGAGAATACTTGGGTATACTTAACTTGGGTTCAGTACCCAGGTATGTCGGATGCGGGGCTCCGGCTAACCCTTAAGGTTCGAATACTAGGGTGCGCGTGAAGTCTTTCCCTCCTACCGATCTACGCTCTAGCTCGCTAAGATCTTGCAGATGAACTCGACGAACTCACAACACAGAAAGACACGGGGTTTATACTGGTTCGGGCCACCGTTGTGGTGTAATACCCTACTCTAGTGTGGTGGTGGTGGATTGCCTCTTGGGTTGATGATGAACAGTACAAGGAAAGAACAGCCTCCTGAGGTTGAGGTGTTCTTGAGCTCGGTGAGCTTGTGCGTGTGGGGGTGGTCTGAATGATCCGTCTCTTTCTCTCCAGTCTCCGTTTGTCCCCCCTCTCTATGGTGGTGGTTAGTCCTATTTATAGAGGCCCTGGTCCTCTTCCCAAATATCGAGCGGGAAGGGAGCCAACAATGGCGGGCTAATTTGAAGGGGGACAGCTAGTACAAGCTATCCTGACAAAAGTAGTCTTCGCCTCCACCAAGCTCTAGTGGTGACGCCATCTTGGGCTCCATGATGACCTCCGTCTTGCAGTCCATGGTCTTGGTCTTGTTGCACCGAAATGGAAACTGAGGGAGTCCTGGATTAGGGGGTGTTCGGGTAGCCGGACTATACCTTCAGCCAGACTCCAGGACTATGAAGATACAAGATTGAAGACTTCGTCCTGTGTCCGGATGGTACTTTCCTTGGCGTGGAAAGCAAGCTTGGCGATGCGGATATTCAAGATCTCCTACCATTGTAACCGACTCTGTGTAACCATAACCCTATCCAGTGTCTATATAAACCGGAGGGTTGTAGTCCGTAGGACATCAACTCCCTATACAACAATCATACCATAGACTAGCTTTAGGGTTTAGCCTCCTTGATCTCGTGGTAGATCTACTCTTGTACTACCCATATCATCAATATTAATCAAGCAGGGGTAGGGTATTACCTCCATCGAGAGGGCCCGAACCTTGGTAAAAACATCGTGTCCCTTGTCTCCTGTTACCATCCGGCCTTGACGCACAGTTCGGGACCCCCTACCCGAGATCCGCCGGTTTTGACACCGACATTGGTGCTTTCATCGAGAGTTCCTCTGTGCCGTCGCAATCAGGAAGGATGCCTCCTCCCGTCTTTAAAGACGGCGCCATTGCTAAGGGAGCCTTGGCTGTCGGCCAAACTCTCTGGCTAGGTGGTTTCCTCATGACCGCCTGTTCGGCTGTTGCGCCGACGGTGACCTCTCGGGTCATCAAAAGCAACCTACACGTCAGCTCGGAGCTCGTCGAGCAGCTAGATCCAATGGAGCTCTCTTCCGTAAACGAGCTCTTGGATCGGATCGCTGCCCTGGGGGTCGCTACGGATTACGACCAGGTTGGGCTTAAACCTGATCTAAGAGAAATTAACTCTCCCCAAGTCACCCACCACGTTGCCGTGGTAGAGGCGCAGTGCGGCGACCCTTCATCTATTTTAAGGACTAGCTACGTCCGAATTCCCGACCCCTCCAAGCCGGATACCCGCGGAGGGGAGGATGTAACTCAAGGCCTGAGCTTAGGATCATGCAACGGGCTAGATTCATTGGACAACATCCAAGAATCCGAACTTCAGAGTTCAGAAACTCTTCGGCCTATGAATCTTGGATTGGGTGAGGTTTCAGATTCAACGACACCCGCCCACCCGAACATAAGCGATCTCTCCCAAATCAGGCAGAGGCCCGAGGAAAAAGTACATCATTACGGGGCCAGATTCCTCCTGGTTATGAACAGGATAAAGGATTGCCGCGAGGGAGACGCAATCTCAATTTTCTGCAGTAATTGCAGGGACGAGGGAATCCTTAACGCCGTAAGTCATCGTGATATTACATGCTTCGCTGACTTGGCGTCCATAGTACAAAAATACTGTGCGATGGAAAGCGCCTGGAAAACCGAAATAAAATTTTGGGATAATCCGGCCTTGAATAGTAATCCCGTCCGAACTAAGAGGGTGCATCATCATAGGACACCTGGGATAAACACCAAAAAGCCAAAACCCTCTACAGGGCATGGAACCGTACTGGAAAGGTGGCTTGATGGACCCTGTAGATTTCACAGTACAGAGGACGCCACACCAACTCACAGCCTTAGAGCATGTTGGATACTCCGGCAGGTGGCCAAAATTGGCGAGGACCTCTTAATTCTGGAGGCCGCAGAAAGCCAGCCCGAGGACACTAGTACCGTTCTCACAGTCTTCGAGACTTTCACATCAAACAATATGCGAAAAAGAACACTCCGCAGCCTCGCCGAAGTCTATCAAGTTGCAACAATAAATCCATGGAGCGACACTGCTATTACCTTCAACGCAAGTGATGAACCTAGATTCCGAACAGCCCGAGCACCAGCCGCATTGGTCCTCAGTCTCATAGTGGACGGCTTTCGCCTCACCAAGGTGCTCATGGATGGAGGCAGCGGACTGAACCTCATTTATGAGGAAACCCTTCAAAAAATGGAAATAGACTGGAACCGCATCGAGCGAAGTAGCACAACCTTTAGAGGAATAATCCCCAGTCAGGAAGCGCGCTGCACAGGAAAAATCACACTAGATGTGGTGTTCGGCACGCCGGATAATTACAGGTCCGAAGAAGTCACGTTTCAGGTGGCCCCGTTCAAAAGCGGATATCACGCTTTACTGGGGCGGGAAGCATTCACAATCTTCCAAGCAATACCCCATTACGGGTACATGAAGCTTAAGATGCCCGGGCCGAACGGAATTATCACTCTAGCTAGTGATCCGGACATAGCACTCCGCGCCGAAAACAAGACGACCGCATTAGCCCTTGAGGCACTATCTGAAGCCTTAGCGGCCGAGGAACTGACTGCGCTGTGCTCCACAGTTAACAGGGATGATGTGATACTCGACAAGAGATCCAAATCCACATCCTTCAAGCCAGCTGACGAAATAGTCAAATTCCAGGTCCATCCAACGGACCCCAATAAAACAGCTTCCATTAGGGCACGACTGAACCCTGATGTAGACGCCGCACTGCGAGAGTTCCTACGAGAGAACTGGGACATTTTCGCCTGGCACCCTTCAGACATGCCAGGGATCCCACGCAGGCTGGCCGAACACAGCTTAAATATCCTAAAAGGATTCAAACCTGTCAAACAAGCCCTTAGGCATTTTTCTGAACCCAAGAGACAGGCTATGGGAGAGGAGCTAGCCAAGCTATTGGAGGCCGGATTCATTAGAGACATAAAACATCTGGACTGGCTAGCAAACCTGGTGATGGTACCAAAGAAGGACAAATCCTGGCGCCTGTGTGTCGATTTTAAAGACCTTAACAAGGCTTGCCCAAAGGATCCCTTCCCCCTCCCCCGTATCGATCAAATTATCAATGCCACCACAGGACACGATTCATTGTGTTTCCTCGACACATACTCCGGTTACCATCAAATCAAGATGGCAGAATCAGACCAAGCCGCAACAGCATTCATCACACCATACGGCCCATTCTGCTTCAACACAATGCCCTTCGGGCTGAAAAACACCGGCGCAACATATCAGCGCATGATCCAGACATGTCTGGCAAACCAGATCGGCAAAACAATGGAGGCGTATGTCGATGATGTGGTCGTCAAAACAAGACATGTCGAATCTCTAGTAGATGACTTGAGGCTTGCATTCGACAACCTCCGAAAATATGACATCAAGCTCAACCCGGAAAAATGCGTCTTCGGCGTTCCAGCCGGAAAGCTCTTGGGCTTCATTATATCCGGTAGAGGAATTGAAGCAAATCCAGCCAAGATCCGAGCTTTGTCACAATTGGATATCCCAAAGGACCTCAAACAAATACAAAAATTAACCGGATGCGTGGCGGCTTTAAGCCGCTTCATCTCCCGCTTGGGAGAAAAGGCACTACCCCTCTATCGCCTCCTTTGGCGCACCGAACACTTCAAGTGGACGGATGCCGCCACGGCCGGACTTGATGAAATAAAAGCCATATTGGCAACAAACCCAGTCCTGGCCGCGCCGAACACCGGCGAACCAATGTTATTGTACATTGCAGCAACACATCAAGTTGTCAGCGCAGTGCTCGTTGTCGAGCAGGAAACGGATGGACACAAATTCCCCCTTCAAAGGCCGGTCTACTATGTGTCCACTCTCCTCACTCCATGCAAATCATGGTACCCGCATTATCAAAAGATTGCATACGCGGTATTCATGGCATCCCGGAAGCTACGACACTACTTTCAAGAGTGTTCCATAACAGTAGCCTCGGAAGTACCACTCAACGATATTATCAACAACCGCGATGCAACGGGCCGGATTGCAAAATGGGCCATCGAGCTTCTCCCGTTCGATATAACCTATAAGCCACGACGAGCTATTAAATCGCAAGTTTTGGCCGACTTCGTCGCAGAATGGATGGAGGTCGAGCTCCCTAAAGAGTACGACACATACTCAAACTGGATTATGCATTTCGACAGCTCCAAAATGTTGGCCCGACTGGGGGCTGACGTTGTCCTGACGCCCCCACAGGAGACACAGTCCAATATGTGCTCCAGATCATGTACACGGATTCCAACAATGCAGCCGGATATGAGGCCCTCCTACATGGTCTCCGGATAGCAGTATCCATGGGTATCCAGCGCCTAGAGGTACGCGGGGATTCAAACCTCGCGATATCCCAAATAAATGGAGATTTCGACGCCAAGGACCCAAAAATGGCAGCTTACCGCAACGCCGTCCTAAAAATGTCAGCTCGGTTCGAAGGGCTGGAGTTTCACCATATAGCCCGAGAAAACAATCAAGCAGCGGACGTCCTGGCACGCATCGGAGCAAAACGCGATGCAGTCCCCCCAACATCTTTTTGGAAAGATTGTTCAAGCCATCCGTAGCATGGGAGGGGGAACCCGCAAATAACAGCTCGGACCCAGCCGCACCACTCGACGCCGAACAATCTGACATAATTGGAGGCTCTGCCAATGAAATTACACCTTCAGCCCACGTAATAATGGCGGTTATCGCCCCGTGGACAGAACCATTCCTAGCCTACCTTACTAGGCAGGAACTCCCGGAGGACGAAAACGAGGCCCACTGCATAGTGCGGCGATCTAAAGCCTATAGAGTCCATGAGGGAGAGCTTTATAAGAAAAGCACTACTGGAGTCCTTCAAAGGTGCATCTCCAAAGAGGAAGGGCGGAACCTTCTGGCTGAAATTCATGCCGGACTCGGTGGTCACCACGCTGCTGCTCGGTCCCTTGTTAGCAAGGCTTTCCGTACATGCTTTTATTGGCCGACGGCCCGGGCAGACGCTCAGGACCTAGTCCAACGATGCGGTTGGTTGCCAACTTTTTGCCAACCAAAGCCATATGCCACCCACCGCACTCCAAACCATACCCATCACCTGGCCTTTTGCAGTCTGGGGGCTTGACATGGTCGGACCCCTTAAAGGTGGGACCCATAGGAAAAATAATACTTACTGGTCATGGTGGATAAGTTCACCAAATGGATAGAAGCCAAGCCTGTTAAAACGGCCGAATCTGGACCTGTGATAGACTTCATATCCGGGGTTGTACACCGTTATGGCGTCCCCCACATCATCATAACCGATAAAGGTACAAACTTTATCGCCGACGAGGTAAAACTCTGGTGCAAAAACATGGGCATCAAGCTCGATTATGCTTCCGTCTATCACCCACAAACCAACGGCCAGGTCGAACGTGCAAATGGTCTTATCATGAGCGGCATTAAACCCAGACTGGTGCGGTCCATCAAGGAATCTAACACGCACTGGGTAGAGGAGCTCGACTCCGTGCTATGGGGGCTGCGGACCACGCCAAATCGCACCACCGGATACACACCATTTTTTATGGTGTACGGCACAGAGGCAGTTCTGCCCTGCGACATAATTCATGACTCACCTAGAGTGCGCATGTACGAAGAAAGAGAAGCCGAGCTCGATCGGCAGGACAACTTGGACGCCTTGGAGGAGGAGCGTGACGTGGCAAAAGCCCGTTCCGCATTTTATGAACAACAGGCCCGAAGATATCAAAGCAGAGAAGTACGGGCCAAAAATTACAATGTTGGCGAACTAGTTCTACGCCTGCCGGATAAGAAAAAGGACAAACTCAAGCCCAAGTGGGAAGGTCCATTCATAATCGACCAAGTCCTGACTGGTGGGGCGTACCGCCTGCAAGATGCATCGGATAACCGACTCGAGCCGAACCCGTGGAACACCACCCGTCTCCAAAGATTCTATGCCTAGCGCCAGACTCTGCGTTCGTCTCCTTCCTCTGTCCATTTTTGCATTTTTCTGTCTTACACTTCTCTCCTGCCCCTCTTTTCTTTTATAGCCCTTAAAGGCTCATCTAGTGACGCGCCACTCGCGCTCATTAAACCTGGGGGCTTCTTTAACAAAAGCTTATTTATACGGGCTTCACGCCCAACACATGCGTCAAACTTCCGCATGTACCTTTTTCTTCACCATTATATGCATCGATATGACTTAAGTTTTGGCCAAGCTGGGTTGCCTGGCTCCTGTGCTTACCCCTACGTTCCCGATTGTTCGGCTAGGCGGTAAAGGGAGCACCTCTGCGATTGTTACTGCTGGGTCAGCCGGATGTGTACCTCAGACTGGGTGAAGCCGAAAGCTAGCATTCTTAAGGGAATATTCGGTCGGTGAAATAAAAGATGATCTTTTTACTCATTTTATGCGCCCCCAGATGCTTTTTTCTACGTCTTTTCACGCAGTCCGGACATGCACTTTAGGGCATGCCTCCCAGCGAAAGGAACCCCTAACGGAACTATTCTCTCCGGAAGATGTTTCTTACTAACCATGTAATATAACATAACTAGTTGGGCACTTGTCTGATAAAGCACTAATGACCCCTACGCCTGGTCTCCACGCATACCCCGGTTCTTATATAACCGCTATGGTATTCGGACACACTCCGGACCGTCAGGTCCCGAGGTTGAAGCGAAAAGGTCCGCAACGACAAATGATCTACAATCCGGCTAGAAGGCATTACACATGTCAATTCAAAATTACATAGTCATTCTGACTGATTGTATTCCTCTTCTATACCATCTAACAGGCTGTCTAATTTACAGTCCTGCTGGGAATACTTCGCCACCAACTCTACTTGGCTGTATACTAAGCTTACAGGGATCTCCTTCCCGTCAGGCCCCACTGGTCCGACCTCGGCCATGTGGTTTGGGTCAGACTTCGTAAAACGGGTCTTCTCCATGGCCCAGGCCTCCCTAGCGCCTTGTCGGCAGGTCGATATCTTCCATAACCAGAAGCGCCGCCAAGCTCCCTTCAGCTTCTCCGCAAGCTCTCCAAGGCCCTCGGGCATGGAGTGGGCAGGCCATAAGGCTTGGGCAACGCCTCACATCGCCTGCCGAATTCGCTCGTGCAGTTGCAAGAGTTCGGGAAGAAGGTCACCCGTAGAACCAGGCATCTCCTCTGTAGGACGACCTGTGAGCATACCTACAGACATTACTCTGTTAGTCGACTTCCTCGCCGAACTCTTTTTACAAAGTTCGTTCAAGCACTTACTAAATATGCCGCATCGAAGCCGCTGATTCTCCTTCGTGGAGTCCGACAGCTGGCCACGAACATCTTTCAGTTTGACGTCCAGCTTGGTGTTGGCATCCTGAAGATCATTCTTCTCTCGCCTCACCTTTGTCAACGTACTCTCACCGGCCTTTAGCCGGCGTAAGAGTTGTTGCTTTTCCGGATCGAGTCCGGCGCCATCTGCAATATGATTTGTCAAATTTGCACGCACACCGCACAATACTAATCTTTCGAAGTGTATCTTACCTGAGGGGGTCTCTTTGGGCTCCCCTGCTGCGGCTAATGCGGCCTCTAGTTGGGCCTTGCACTTTTCCAGCTCCTGGGACAGTACGGTATTCTTCTCTGTAAGAACCTGCATATTAAATGATCCTTAAATCAGTTGCTCTAACTGTTTCAAGTCTCGGGGGCTACTGGTATATATATATTTGACCAAAATTTTCTTACCCGTATGTCTTTTACATACTGCTTCGTGGCTCTGGCTAAACCATTTTGAGCGGCACGGAGGTACGCATCTCCTGAATTAAAGGCATCTAAAGCCTCTTGGGAGAAACAAGCGTCGCGTAGAACTGTCCGGCGACGCCTGTGGTTCATGGCACTCTCCACTTTAGAATTTGTGGCAGACAGCCTGTCCGCATCCTCTGTCGGAGGAGCGTCCGGTGCGCCCCTTGTGCTCGCCTCCGCCTCCTGGCAGACGTTGGAGCCTGGATGGTGGAGGCACGATTGGAAACCTCTCTGGATGTAGTCCGGCGAGGTCTCTTCGTTCTGAAGATAGCACGAACATTAATATGCCCTGACAGAATAACACCAGGGAAACAAAGGGTGCGCTATACCTTTGCGCCGGCATCTCAGTCCGGACCACATTCCTTTTTGCCCCACAGGGCCCTGCGGCCCCTCGTTGGCTAGCCGCCGCAGGTTCGGCCTCCTACCTTGGAAATCTCCCCTGCAAAACACGGTTGTCGTCAGAAACACCGGAATACGTGAGAATGGAATCTCTCTCAAGGGAATGAGACTCCGGTTTCTGTCACCTGGGAGGCCGGGATTAACCCTGGGTAATCAGCCGTAATGGCTACCAAGGTATTGTCCTTGCTTAGCTGATGGAACACCCCGTCGATAAGCTCCACCGATATGTCCGGATCCTCTTCGGAGTCCAGATCGAGGAACCGTTCTGGGTCCTCGGGCTGTGGAGGGCGGCTGTTTATATCCTTTACCTCCTGTCGCAGTTCCTGCATTGAAGTCGTTAGACTACATATCTAACCATGGGAGTATAAAACAAACGGGAAGCGCAATTGTTCACTTACCCAACTTAGAGGATCGTACATAGTAAATCCGGCCTACGGGTTGACGCGGAGGAATTGCTCCTTTTCTCCCTTGTACAAAGAGGATAAGATCTTTACTAGGGCGGCGGCTGAGGCCGGCCCCTTACGACCGTAACGGGTGGCGTCATCCTCCCCGTTGAAATCCCACATGGGGTGGCCTCTATATTGAAGCGACTGCACCCCCCGCATAATGCATGCAGCCATGACTCCAATCATGGTTAGTCCGGAATGAGCCGATAGTCTTATCCGGCTCATCAGGTAAAGGACGTCTCTGTCGCTTTCTCTCTGAGAGCTCCGCGGACGCCAGCTCAAGCGTTTCTTCAATGGAGCACTGTTGAACTCAGGGAGACCGACCCGGATAGGGTCCGGTAGCGGGACGTCATCTATGTAAAACCATTCCGAAGGCCAGTCCTCGGACGCCTTCTTTGGGGTTCCGGATAGGTATCCGGTCCCGGCGATGCGCCATACTTCGGCTCCGCCCACTTGGTATATAGACCCCTCTTGAGAACGGGGCACCAGGCAGAATAACCTCTTCCACAGCGCGAAATGAGCCTCAACGCCTAAAATAGCTTGCAAAGGGCGACGAAACCCGCAATATGTAATACGGAGGCGGGCATGAGATTGTGCAGCTAGAGGCCGTAGAACTCCAGAAGCCCGCGGAGAAATGGATGAATTGGAAATCCCAGTCCCCTTACTAGATAGGGGACGAGGCACACCCGCTCTCCTTTAGAAGGATTGGGGGTGCTCTCCGCTTGTTTTCCGCCATTGTAGGTGGCGAGACCGGCTCGGACCGGGACCATGTATGCCTGGGGGAGAAATCCCTTGGCCTGAAGCGACACTAACTCACTATGCGGGATGGTGCAACTCTCCCAGTCTCCGGGTTTGGGACCGGAGGGGCGAGGGGAGGAGCTGCGACGGCTGGTCATGTTGGAATGGACCTTTACTGGAAGCGCTCTGATGATAACTCGCGGAGAGGAGAAGAGGTGGTTTGGACCTAAATCCCCATCCCGGTAAATAGGCGGCTCGTTTATACGGCTAGGGGTGTGGATGTAAAAACGCCCTGGCTTTTCGCATTCGTTTGACACGTGGAAGACGGCCATTGTTGGGCGTGGAAGCCGAGGAGCACTACATTACAAATATCGGACACTATTCCTATAGGTACACAGGATTTGGAGAAGAACCCGCCTTGCAATGCCGAACAATCTGCGCGCCGGACTCTTCGTCATTGAAGCCTGGTTCGGGGGCTACTGAGGGAGTCCTCGATTAGGGGGTGTTCGGGTAGCCGGACTATACCTTCAGCCGGACTCCAGGACTATGAAGATACAAGATTGAAGACTTCGTCCCGTGTCCGGATGGGACTTTCCTTGGCGTGGAAGGCAAGCTTGGCGATGCGGATATTCAAGATCTCCTACCATTGTAACCGACTCTGTGTAACCCTAACCCTATCCGGTGTCTATATAAACCAGAGGGTTGTAGTCCGTAGGACATCAACTCCATATACAACAATCATACCATAGGCTAGCTTTAGGGTTTAGCCTCCTTGATCTCGTGGTAGATCTACTCTTGTACTACCCATATCATCAATATTAATCAAGCAGGAGTAGGGTATTACCTCCACCGAGAGGGCCCGAACCTGGGTAAAAACATCGTGTCCCTTGTCTCCTGTTACCATCCGGCCTTGATGCACAGTTCGGGACCCCCTACCCGAGATCCGCCGGTTTTGACACCGACAGCAACCTTTGCCTGAGGCCTCGGTACTCCGCGGCTGCGCTTGCCCCCTTTGCACCAAAGAGGAAACAAGGACGCTTCTCGCGCTGGCGCACGCCTGGTGTCGATCGTCATGGCTCACGTCACGAGAGCCTCGTGAGGTTCGCCTCGCCTTGATATCTTCGCCCCTCGCGAGCCTACCTGACTGGACTGCTCGGGAGGAGGTATTGCACCGTCCGCCTCGCGAGGCTTGGCTCCTCGCGAGGGTCTTGGATGCTTTGTTGGTGAAGATGGGCCGTACGACCCGCTGGCTCTGCCACGCCGCGGGCCGCAGGCAGGCAAATCTGGGGACCCCCATTCCCAGAACGCCGACAGTAGCCCCCAGGCCCAAGGTGCACGCGGGCTTGGCTTCGCGGTGAAGCCAAGGGTCAAGTTCGGAGCACCGCAGGCCCCAAAAGCCTGCGGCCTCGATTGACGTGTGGCGGTTGATAGGTCGTGGGCATCTCCGCTTCCCCACGCTGCCTCGACGACTGCACGACTTGACAAGTCCCTGTGACATGCAAGGGAAACCATCACTACCTGCGATCGTGGGAGACGTCGGTTGGCCTTCTCTTGCTATAAATGGGGAGGGGGCGGAGCCCCCGCTGCCCGTCTCTTCCTCGCTTGCTTGCTTCTTCCTCCTTGCTCTACTGCTTGCTCCAATGGCGCCCATCAGAAGGTTCTCCGCCGAAGAGAAGGGGAAAGCCCCCCGGGATGTACCGGAGCCACTCCCGCTGCTACCTCTTGAGCACTGCGTTGGTTTTCCCCGAAGAGGAAGGGATGATGCAGCAAAGTAGCGTAAGTATTTCCCTCAGTTTTTGAGAACCAAGGTATCAATCCAGTAGGAGGCTACGCGTGAGTCCCTCGCACCTGCACAAAACAAATAAATCCTCGCAACCAACGTAAATAGGGGTTGTCAATCCCTATAGGGCCACTTGCGAGAGTGAGATCTGATAGATATGATAAGATAATATTTTTGGTATTTTTATGATAAAGATGCAAAATAAAATAAAGGCAAAGTAAATAGCAAAGGAAATAACTAAGTAGTAGGAGATTAATATGATAAAGATAGACCCGGGGGCCATAGGTTTCACTAGTGGCTTCTCTCAAGAGCATAAGTATTCTATGGTGGGTGCACAAATTATTGTTGAGCAATTGACAAAATTGAGCATAGTTATGAGAATATCTAGGTATGATCATGTATATAGGCATCACGTCCGAGACAAGTAGACCGACTCCTGCCTGCATCTACTACTATTACTCCACTCATCGACCGCTATCCAGCATGCATCTAGAGTATTAAGTTAAAAACAGAGTAACACCTTAAGCAAGATGACATGATTTAGAGGGATAGACTCATGCAATATGAAGAAAACCCCATCTTGTTATCCTCGATGGCAACAATACAATACGTGCCTTGCTTCCCTTATTGTCACCGGGAAAGGACACCGCAAGATTGAACCCAAAGCTAAGCACTTCTCCCATTGCAAGAAAGATCAATCTAGCAGGCCAAACCAAACTGATAATTCAAAGAGACTTGAAAAGATAACCAATCATACATAAAAGAATTCAGAGAAGATTCAAATATTATTCATAGATAGACTTGATCATAAACCCACAATTCATCGGTCTCAACAAACACACCGCAAAAAGAAGATTGCATCGAATAGATCTCCACAAGAGAGGGGGAGAACATTGTATTGAGATCCAAAAAGAGAGAAGAAGCCATCTAGCTACTAACTATGGACCCATAGGTCTGAGGTGAACTACTCACACTTCCTCGGAGGGGCTATGGTGTTGATGTAGAAGCCCTCTATGATCGATGCCCCCTCCGGCGGAGCTCCGGAACAGGCCCCAAGATGGGATCTCGTGGATACAGAAAGTTACGGCGGTGGAATTAGGGTTTTGGCTCCTGTTCTGTTTGTTTGGGGGTACGTGGATATATATAGGAGGAAGGAGTACGTCGGTGGAGCAACAGGCGGCCCATGAGGGTGGAGGGCGCGCCTGGTGGGGGTGGGCGCGCTCCCCTACCTCGTGGCCTCCTCTTTTCTTTCTTGACGTAGGGTCCAAGTCTCCCGGGTCTTGTTCGTTGAGAAAATCACGTTCCCGAAGGTTTCATTCCGTTTGGACTCCGTTTGATATTCCTTTTCTTCGAAACCCTAAAACAGGCAAAAAAACAACAATTCTGGGCTGGGCCTCTGGTTAATAGGTTAGTCCCAAAAATAATATAAAAGTGGATAATAAATCCCAATAATGTCCAAAATAGTAGATAATATAGCATGGAGCAATCAAAAATTAGAGATACGTTGGAGACGTATCACCCGCCGAAGAAGAGGTCGATCCATCGCCGTGACAAAGCGGCGATGTGGTGGCAAGGCCTTTGTGCGAGCGGCCTCCACCGGGGTACCCACTACCCCTGTACGCCCAAGCCGTGGGCTCGGGAGGACGAACTGATGAGAGGCGCCACCCACGCCGCATCCGGGGTTGCCGCGCCACGGCGACGCGTGCCGTCCACGCCGTGGACTCCTCGCGCGAGTTGGTGCTGTGGGCGCCGACGCCTCCGAGCTCCTGGATCCACTTCCCACGGTTCTTCTCCGACGTGATGCCGCCGAGGGGGCCTCTCGAGCTCTGGCTGCAGCATGCCGATTGCGGCGCTCCGGCGATCGGAGCAAAGATTGAAGCGGTCCCTACTGGCAAGTTGTTCATGACTCGTGGCTGGGGCGAGGTCGCACGGGTCTGTCATGCGAGGGGCGCCCTAGCAATCCACTTTGAGCACGATGGCGCCTCCATGCTTTTCTTCAAGGTCTTCGACGCCAAGGGCCGCTGCCTGGAGTGCTGCTCCGGATTGGAGCGCGAAGCTGTTGCGCGCTCCGCTCGCGACCACTCCAGCAGCAGCAACCCTTGGGAGTCCAGCAGCTCTCCTGAGCTCTACGAGACTCCGGAGACGAGCGACGACAGCTACGTGCCCCCGAGATCTTGTCGTGCTCGGAGCAGGGCGGCGGCGTTCGGCCGCCGCCGCCGCCGATCTGGATGGGGCTGGCGCCGGCCTCTCGTGGCCCACTGTTGATGATGGCGTCCGCCACGGGAGGATGTAGATAGGACCCCCCTTAGCATGAGCTTTGGTTTCCTGCGAAGAATAATGAATTACCCCGTGGGGGCATGTAAGGATCTGCAATGCCTTTGTACTTATCTTCCTTGTTATGAAGATTTGATGAACGCGTGTCCCGTTAAGGCTTGGTCCTCCTTTCTTTCCTCACGATAGCTTGTTGCTCTATGCTGACGGGTCCCGGTCCCAAGGCGGCTACAACCATCGCTGGTATGCCAGGTCGCGATGCCGTGGTCAAGGCTAGGAGGTGCGTGGCCCGAGGTCCAGTAAGAGCCCCTGAGGCGCGATGCTCAGGAGGTCCCCCTTAGCGCCCAAGCGGCCATGGTAAGGAAAGAAAGGAAGATGACTTGGCCACAACGGGGTTGCGGCATGGTGTGAGCGGCTACTAGGCCCAAATATTTAGCCGATCCGAGGGCGATACTTATCTTGCTAACTTCGCGGTGATTCCTGGTGTTGCGCTCTGGCTACGCACCAACTTACGCAGCATAGCTAGGCCGGTCCGTACGATTTTTCCTTCTCCCGAGCTTTTCTTAATGCTCTACGTCCTCAGGTCTTGGCCCTCGAGTGAGATCATCCGCCACTGGTATGCCAGGTCGCGATGCCGTGGTCAAGGCCAGGGGGTGAGGGCTGGAGAGCCAGTAAGAGCTCCTGAGTCGCGATGCTCAGGAGCCCCCCTTTTAATGCGTAAGCGAATAGCACGAGAGAAAAAGAAGATCGCGGTGCCACCTGCTATCCTTCCTGCAGGGTCCCTATGGACAGGCACAATAAGAAACACGGTTTGCCGTTACTGCCGCCTGCCTGCCGCTGGTTGGTCCGGATGAAGTGAAGGCACTAAGGGCCTGGTGAGGTGACGTGGACGGCGCATGCCGCAAGACAGAGCTCGACCACTCAGATTTGTCGATCATGGCAGGGACGGACCCATGCACCAGTGCGGTGCCTGTGTAGAGGCCCTGAGGGAGGCGATGATCGAGCAGGTGATAGCAGTTGGCAGGTTAAGCATGAAGAGCAGATCGACTGGGATAAATTGTGACGCCCCGAGACCGATGTGCCAGGTGTCGTCTAGTTATTCGCTGTTGTTGCCTTGTCATTGCTTGTGTGTCATGCATTGCATATCATGCCATCATGTGCATTTCATTTGCATACATGTTCGTCTCATGCATTCGAGCATTTTCCTCGTTGTCCGTTTTGCATTCCGGCACTCCTATCTCCTCCGGTGGTCATTTCTACCTTCCTTTCGTATGTGGGGGTTAAACATTTCCGGATTGGACCGAGACTTGTCATGTGACCTTGGTTTACTACCGGTAGACCGCTTGTCAAGTTTCGTACCATTTGGACTTCGTTTGATACTCCAACGGTTAACCGAGGGACCGAAAAGGCCTCGTGTGTGTTGTAGACCAACACCCCTGCAAAGTGTCCCAAAACCCACCAAAACCTTCTCCATCCTCTCGGTCGTTCGATCATGACCGCGTGGCCGAAAACCGCACCTCATTTGGACTCTCCTAGCTCCCTCTACCTATAAATATGTGCAACCCTTCCAAATTCGCGGCGAAACCCTAAAAATTCCTTCCCTCGCGCCGCTGGACGCGTCCTCACCGCACCGGACAATGTTCGCTCCGCCGGCCACCTCACCTCCACCAATCAGAGGACGCCACCTCAGCTTCGCCGCCGACTCCAGCGAATCCGCCGCCGCCATGTGTCGCCCGCGCCCCCTCTCTCTCCTCCCGCGCCCGCCGCGGCCCGCGGAACCCGGATTGGGCCCGCGCGGGCCCAGAGCCGCCGCGGCCCGTGCGCCAGGCGCCCCCGCTCGTCGGACCTCTCCGCCGCCGCGTCTCTCTCGCCATAACTCCTCGGCATCCGCGCCCGCCGCCATGCCCGCGCGCCACCGCGCCTCACCATCGCCGGAACTACCGCCCCGCCGCCGGAAAGAGCTTCTCCGGCCAGCGCGCCGAAGCCGGCCGACTCCCGCGCCCCGAGGCCGCTGCCCGCCTAGCCTGCGCCCTGCTCCTCCGTCGCCATCGCCGCTCCCCGCGCCGGCGTACGTCACCGGAGTTCGCGCCACCTCGCCGGAGATTCGGTCCGGCCAAATCTGGACCGGGGTGGACCAGATCCACCAACCCCTCCATACAAACGCCTCCCCGCGTCCCGGATCTCGCCATCCCGCACCACCTCGTCCGCCCGTTGACTTTTCCGGAGGTATAATTTCTACTAAGTCCCCGAGATTTCCAGATTCAAATGGCCATGTTCATCATGTCATAACTTTGCATCCATAGCTCCGATTCATGCATATATCATATCAAAGTGTTTGTCTCAGAGAGTACATGATTTCATCCCATTGCATCATTTTCATTTGAGTTCATCTTGATGCCCGAAATGCTGTTGGAAGAGAGCTATTTGAGTTAACTGGCAGATCTGCTGCTCCAATTAGCTATTTGTCATTTTTTCCATGATTATTGTGTGCAAGATATGCCCCGGAGCTCTACATGAGTTTTGTTATATGCCATGCCACCTTTCCAGAGGTGCAATCCATGTATTTTTGTGATAAGTGTGGTGACTAGCACAAGCTTGCAAAGTGGTGCATTCGTTAATGCTGATTTCAGGGACTTAGCAATTCCACTAAGCCCTTGATCTATTTTTATCAATATGCCATATGTTCATGTTGTTTCCTAGTGATCCATGCCTCTTTTGAGGATGTTCAGTAAGGATGTTTTGTTAATCTTGTAGTGCTCTATCCATCCATGTCTTTGTTTGCAATTATGGAGCACCCTAGCTTGAGTCAATCGAGCTCTACTTTTGCTATTTCGTGAATCTGGGCAGATTGTCTACTTGTTAGCGATTTTGCCGAGGATGTTGTAGTTGATCCGTGCATGCTATGTTATTGTTCTTGCCATGTCTAGCTTGTATAATGTGTATTATTGATGGGTGTATGCTTATATTGTCATGCCTTGCTCTGTAGTGAGTGCTTCGAGCTCGTAAACATGCCTACTTGATATCTGATTTGCATGCTCCAGTTTTTCTCTAAGTTTGTAACCTGATTATGTTTTTTGCCATGTTCACATGATTGCAATTGTATTTTCTGATCCCTTTTAGCTCAAGGTCACTAAGGGACTTTTGTTAAGCTCTTTGAGTAGATTCATGACATGCCTTGCTTTGCCATGTTAAGTTCCTGTAGCATATAGTTTTCATGCTCCAAAGTGTGCTACCTGATCTAAAATTCCAGACTAGTGTTAATTTCACTAAGTCTGAAACCTGTTTATCAATTGCACTTTTGCCATGCTTGTTTGAACCGGTTAATGAATGAATTGGCCGTAGCTCAGTGTTCATCTTTTGTCAAGAATTATGAGTGGATCCCTGCCATGTATTTTGTTTCCATGTTTGGGTGCTGTAGCATAATTATCTCGATGCATTTAGATGGCTACTTGCTGTTTATCGCAGACCGTGGCCATATTTGAATTGCTTGCCATTTCTAAACCGTGCATCCGATTCCAGCAATCTTTATATCGATTTCAACTGAAATTACCTCACCTTTCCAGTGGCACTCTTGGATTTCCAAGTTGAGGCCAGGTTCTTTCTTTCCCTTGCTAATCATGCATATGCATCGCATATCGCTTCCCGCATATCATACCATGTTCATGTGTGGTTTGTTTACTATGTTGTGTGCTTCTTTCCGGTGTTTGCCTCTTCGGGTTGGTTCTGGTAACGTCGCGTTTTTGAGGACCTGTTCGTCTACGTTCGTTTGTCTTCTTCATGGACTCGTTCTTCTTCCTTGCGGGATTTCAGGCAAGATGACCATACCCTCGAAATCACTTCTATCTTTGGTTGCTTAGTTGCTCGCTCTTTTTCTATGCCTATGCTGCGATACCTACCACTTGCTTATCATGCCTCCCACATTGTTAAATCAAGCCTCTAACCCACCTTGTCCTAGCAAACCATTGTTTGGCTATGTTACCGCTTTGCTCAGCCCCTCTTATAGCGTTGTTAGTTGCAGGTGAAGATTGAAGTTTGTTCCTTGTTGGAACATGGAGATGTTGTTCCTTGTTGGAACATGTTTACTTGTTGGGATATCACAATATCTCTTATTTAATTAATGCATCTATACACTTGGTAAAGGGTGGAAGGCTCGGCCTTATGCCTGGTATTTTGTTCCACTCTTGCCGCCCTAGTTTCCGTCATATCGGTGTTATGTTCCCGGATTTTGCGTTCCTTACGCGGTTGGGTAATAATGGAAACCCCTTGATAGTTCACCTTGAATAAAACTCTTCCAGCAATGCCCAAGATTGGTTTTACCATTCGCCACCTAGCCTTTTCTTTTCCCTTGGGGGTCGCGCGCCCAATGGTCATCATTATTTTAAACCCCTGGGCCAGTGCTCCTTTGAGTGTTGGTCCAACCTGTCAGCTGCCGGTGGCCACCAGGGGCAACTCTGGGCTGGCCTACCCGTACCTTGGACAATCTGAGTGTGCCCTGAGAAAGAGATATGTGCAGCTCCTATCAGGATTTGTCGGCACATTCAGGCGGTGTTGCTGGTTTAGTTTTACCTTGTCGAAATGTCTTGTAACCGGGATTCTGAGTCTGATCGGGTCTTCCCGCTAGAAGGAATATCCTTCATTGACCGTGAGAGTTTGTTATGGGCTAAGTTGGGACACCCCTACAGGGGTTTGAACTTTTGAAAGCCATGCCCGCGGTTATGGGCAGATGGGAATTTGTTAACATCCGGTTGTAGAAAACCTGAAGTTGATCTTAATTAAAATACATCAACCGCGTGTGTAACCGTGATGGTCTCTTTCCGGCAGAGTCCGAGAAGTGAACACGGTGTTGGAGTTATGCTTGACGTAGGTTGTTCTAGGATCACTTCTTGATCATAGTTTTTCTCGATCGTGCTTTGCCTTCTCTTCTCGCTCTCATTTGCGTATGTTAGCCACCATATATGCTAGTCGCTTGCTGCAGCTCCACCTCATACCTTTACCTTACCCATAAGCTTAAATAGTCTTGATCGCGAGGGTGTGAGATTGCTGAGTCCCCGTGACTCACAGATACTTCCAAAACCAGTTTGCAGGTGCCGATGTTCCCGAGCAGGTGGCGCAACCGAGCTCAAGGAGGAGCTCGATGAAGATCTTGTCCTTTGTGTTGATTCGTTTCAGTCGATCAGTAGTGGAGCCCAGTTGGGGTCGATCGGGGATCTGTGTAGCATTTGGGGTAGTCTTCTTTTATTTTGGTTCCGTAGTCGGACCTTGATTGTATCTGGATGATGTAATGCTTTATTCATGTAATTGTGTGAAGTGGCGATTGTAAGCCAACTATGTATCTTTTCCCTTATTGTATTACATGGGTTGTTTGCGAAGATTACCTCACTTGCGACATTGCTTTCAATGCGGTTATGCCTCTAAGTCGTGCTTCGACACGTGGGAGATATAGCCGCATCAAGGGCGTTACATAAATGCAGGAAAATACATGCCACTGGGTCTGGCCCGAATGGCGTGGGGATGATGCAGCCCGAGGGGCGCCCCAACAAGGTAAGGTAGAGACATAAGCAGAAGGGATCCATGCCACAGGGACGGACCCACGTGGCCTTGGAATAATGCAGCCCGGGGGGCGCTCCTAGCTTAAATGAACTTGGAAGATGTCACCTGGTTCTGTAGACGAAGTAGAGTTGGTGCAGCTGAAGCCACGCATTGAAGGAACAACTCCTCATGAGCCACAAGGACCTTGAGCCTCGGGAGGCTCTGGGGCTCAGGAGGTTCCCTGAAGACCGTCGCCATCTCCTCCAGAACGGCGTGGAACCTGGCCTCCTGAGCCGCCAGGACCTGCCGCACATTGCGCTGATAGGCCGACGCCACGCTCGGAAAGCCGAAGGGCATGCGAACGCGGCTGTGTGGCAGACCCTCACAGCGGCCCGCACGTGATGGCCAGAAGCGTTCCTGAGATGCGGCCCTGTTGAGCCTTGGGATGTTGACGCAGGCGCGCAGCTCAACACCCTCGCCTGGATGGTGAGCCACACTCCGTGAGCGGCTGTCGCCGCGCATGGCTCTTGCGTCTTGTAGCTCTTGGGTGGCCTTGGTGATGAACTCCTGGGTAGTGGGCACTCCTTGCCCTGTGCTCTCCTGACGGAAGCGTGCCGTGAAGCATGCTTCGAAGTGGTGCCCAAGCGCCTCCCTCGTGAGGTTGGCAAGGTCTGAGGCTCTCCAGAAGAGAGCCCCGGAGCCCTGCCCGAGGAGGGTGTAGGATCGAAAGTATGTCTAGAGGGGGGGGGGTGATTAGACTACTTGACCAAATAAAAATCTAGCCTTTTCCCAATTTTAGTTCTTGGCAGATTTTAGCTATCTTAGCACAAGTCAAGCAATCTCCACACAATTCAAGCAAGCATGCAAAAGAGTATATGAGCAGCGGAAATTAAAGCATGCAACTTGCAAGAATGTAAAGGGAAGGGTTTGGAGGATTCAAACGCAATTGGAGACACAGATGTTTTTGTCGTGGTTCCGATAGGTGGTGCTATCGTACATCCACGTTGATGGAGACTTCAACCCACGAAGGGTAACGGTTGCGCGAGTCCACGGAGGGCTCCACCCACGAAGGGCCCACGAAGAAGCAACCTTGTCTATTCCATCATGGCCGTCGCCCATGAAGGACTTGCCTCACTAGCGGTAGATCTTCACGAAGTAGGCGATCTCCTTGCCCTTACGAACTCCTTGGTTCAACTCCACAATCTTGTCGGAGGCTCCCAAGTGACACCTAGCCAATCTAGGAGACACCACTCTCCAAGAAGTAACAAATGGTGTGTTGATGATGAAATCCTTGCTCTTGTGCTTCAAATGATAGTCTCCCCAACACTCAACTCTCTCTCACAGGATTTGGATTTGGTGGAAAGAAGATTTGAGTGGAAAGCAACTTGGGGAAGGCTAGAGATCAAGATTCATATGGTTGGAATGGAATATCTTGACCTCAACACAAGTGTAGGTGGTTCTCTCTCAGAAAATGTGTATTGGAAGTGTAGGTATGTTCTGATGGCTCTCTCCACGAATGAAGAGTGGGTGGAGGGGTATATATAGCCTCCACACAGAATCTAACCGTTACACACAATTTGCCAAACTCGGTGGGACCAAATGGTTAAACTCGGCCGGACCGATTCAGCAAACCTAGTGACCGTTAGGATTTTCGGTGGGATTGAGATGCAACTCGGTAGGACCGATATGGTTAGGGTTAGGGCATAACGTAATCTCGGCGTGACCGATTACACAAACTCGGTGGGACTGATTTTGGTAATAAGCTAAGCAGAGAGTTTGTCAGGTAAACTCGGTGGGACCGATTCGCTCATCTCGGTGAGACCGAAATGTTACAAAAGGGAAACAGAGAGTTTACATTGCAATCTCGGCGGGACCAATCGCTCATCTCGGTAAGACCGAAATGTTACAAAGGGAAACAGAGAGATTACAATCCCATCTCGGTGAGACCAAGATCCCTATCGGTGAGACCGATTTGCCTAGGGTTTGTGGCAGTGGCTATGACATTTGAAACTCGGCGGCGCTGGATAGAAAGAATTGGTGGGGCCGAGTTTGACTTTTGGTTTAGGTCATATGTGGATGTGGGAAGGTAGTTGAGGGTTTTGGAGCATATCACTAAGCACTTTGAGCAAGCAAGCCATTAAGCAACACCTCATCCCTCCTTGATAGTATTGGCTTTTCCTATAGACTCAATGTGATCTTGGATCACTAAAATATAAAATGTAGATTCTTGATCTTGAAGCTTGAGCCAAACTTTTTGTCCTTAGAATTTTGAGGGATCCACTTTCCTCATCCATGCCATGCCATTCATTGAGCTTTTCCTGAAATATTAATCTTGGAATAATGTTAGCTCAATGAGCTATATGTTGTTAGGAATTACCAAAACCACCCAGGGATAGTTGCACTTACAGAGGGTGTCGGGCGCGCTTTCCTATGCGGTGGAGGGAGGCGCCCCTGGAGCGGGCGCTGATCCTGACGAGGCTCCTAACGTGACGCCATTTTCTTGGGGTCCTGCGCGGCATGGCAGCTTCTTCTTGGGGATGGTCTCCGGAGGGCCTTCACTTCTGCTGTCAGGGTTGTCGACTACTGCGGCTTGGAAGGCACGCTCAAGGGAGCACAACGCATCCCTTTCTTCACATGGGACCGTGATGATTCCCCCGCTTCCTGGCATCTTGAGAACATTGTAGCCGTGGTGAGTGACTGCCATGAACTTGGCCAGGGCTGGATACCCGAGGATGGCATTATACGCCAGGCAGATGTGCGCGATGTCGAAGTCGATGAGCTCGGTGCGGTAGTTCTTGCGCTCCCCGAAGGTGACAGGCAGGAGGACTTGCCCTATCGGTGTGGTGGAACCGTCAGTCACTCCAGAGAAAGGCTTGGTTGGCTGGAGCTGCTCATAGGGCACTTGGAGGTTGTCGAACGTGTCGACGGATAGGACATTGAGCCGTGCGCTGCCGTCGATGAGAGTCTTGGTGACTTGCACATTGCTGATGACTGGGGAGCACAACATAGGGAGTGTGCCGGCGATGGCTGCGCACTTGAGCTGATCCGCCGAATTGAAGGTGACGGCGCATTGGGACCACCTGAGCGGGCGCGTGGCCTCGAGCTTGGGGAGCGCCCCGTTCACCTCGCGAGCGAACTGTTTGAAGATGCGCTGAGAGGCTGGGGCCTGAGCACCGCCCAAGATGCAAGCGATTGCACGTGGCTCCTGGAAGCCCCCTCGTCCTGGTGGTGGTCGTCGTTCCTTCTTGGCGGTGGCAACGGGGGAAGACCGGCGTTGCCCTGGGCGCGATCCTCACGAGGCGGGTCCCTCCAGGCGCCCTCGCGAGGTTGGTCCTGCCAGCGGTCCTCACGAGGCCGGTCGCGCCACTCCTGGCACGGGCCACGGTCATCCCAGCGTCCGCCTCCGCGCCCTCCTCCACGGCCGTAGCCCCGGTCATTACGCTCGAGGCGTCGACCGAAGCGTCCTTCCCGTATGGCTCTGAGCTCTTGACAGTCGCTGGTGTTGTGGGTGTTCAGGTTGTGGAAGGCGCAGAATGGACGGCCATTCTTGGACGACACGGGCTGATCTCTGCCTTGCTTGGTGTCGGGCTCCGCTGCGAGCACCACTGCCTCTTTGTGCTTCACATCCTTGGCCTTGGCCTTCTTCTCCTCCACTCCTGCAGCTGGAAGCTCAAGGAGAGAGAGGCGCCCCTCCTCAGCTCTTGCGCACTTGGTCTCCAGGTTGAACAGTTCCTGAGATGTGCAAAGCTCCTCATGGATAGCCAGCTCTTACTTCATCTTGACGTCCTGGACGCGTCGAAAAACACGGAGATGATGGTTTCGTCCGTGACCTTGGGGATCTTGAGGCGGGTTCTGTTGAAGCGCTGGATGTACTTTTGGAGAGTCTCTCCTGGCTGTTGCTTGATGCAGCGTAGATCGCCCGCGGCCGGTGGGTGGTCGTGAGTGCCTTGGAAGTTGGTGATGAAGCGGTCATGCATCTCGTCCCAGGAGGAGATCGAGCCGTGCTGCAGGTTCAGGAGCCAGGAGCGTGCCCCATCCTTGAGAGCCATGGGAAACCAGTTCGCCATGACTTTTTCGTCGCCGTTGGCCGCTTCGATGCTCAACTCATAGAGCTGCAGGAACTCCACGAGGTCGGCAGTGCCGTTGTATCAAGGAGGCAGATCTGGCTTGAACTTTCCTGGCCAGGCAACTCTGCACAGCTCAGGGGTGAAGGCGCGGCAGCCGACCGTGGTTGCCGGGGCCTACTTCGGAGGCGGAGCTTGGTCTTGGCGAGATCCGCGCTGCACCACTGCAGGTGGCACGCGGTCTTGACGAGGTGGCACGGGGAGCGCCGGTGCAGCTTCTCGCGGCTACGAGATTTCTTGGCAGCTCCTTTCTTCACGCGCGGGCTCCGGGCGCGGTGGATCACGCCGCGGAGGCGCGCGCCTTGGTGCCAAGGCACCATCTTGGGGTCGAGGCGGTGGAGGCACGCCATGAGCCCCGTCGCCTGCGGCTGGTTGAGGGGGAGGCAGAGAGTTGGACGGCGCCGGAGAGCCCCCTGCGGCACGGACGAGCTCGACAAACGCGGTCGAGCCACTCCTCATAGAGGTCGTCGACAGGGCGGTAACGTAGGAGCTCGTTCGCCGTGATGAGCGCGGCCCGTGCCTCCATGGGAGCGTGGTGCGCGTGAGACGAAGAACCAGTAGGGGTGAGTGATGGAGTAGCGGTGCGGCCGTCCTGCCGCACCGTAGGATGCTGCAAGGACGCCTGCTGCTCGTTCCCCACTGGACTGGTGGCAGCGTTGGCGGCGGGAGACGGAGAACGAGAGGCGGCATGCCGACGGGAGCCGAGGGCATCCCGACACTCAGCTCGAGCACGACGAGCGTCCGACATGGAGACGACGGAGTGACGG
Source organism: Triticum dicoccoides (assembly GCF_002162155.2). Lineage (NCBI taxonomy): Eukaryota > Viridiplantae > Streptophyta > Magnoliopsida > Poales > Poaceae > Triticum > Triticum dicoccoides. The sequence continues at coordinate 495,872,794 of NC_041380.1, read as the reverse complement.
ACTGATGGAAAGGAAGCTACGACGCAGCCCTACCTGGCGCGACAAATGTCGGATGTGGGGCTCCGGCTAACCCTTAAGGTTCAAACACTGGGGTGCGCGTGAAGTCTTTCCCTCTTACCGATCTACGCTCTAGCTCGCTAAGATCTTGCGGACGAACTCGACGAACTCACAACACAGAAAGACACGGGGTTTATACTGGTTCAGGCCACCGTTGTGGTGTAATACCCTACTCCAGTGTGGTGGTGGTGGATTGCCTCTTGGGCTGATGATGAACAATACAAGGAAAGAACAGCCTCCTGAGGTTGAGGTGTTCTTGAGCTCGGCGAGCTTGTGCGTGTGGGGGTGGTCTGAATGATCTGTCTCTTTCTCTCCAGTCTCCGTTTGTCCCCCCTCTCTATGGTGGTGGTTAGTCCTATTTATAGAGGCCCTGGTCCTCTTCCCAAATATCAAGCGGGAAGGGAGCCAACAATGGCAGGCTAATTTGAAGGGGGACAACTAGTACAAGTCGTCGTGGGTTTGTCACGGCAGATGTCCTCGTGAAAGGACTTAGTCGTGGAGCCATCGCTACGGGTTAGCTTAAAGGGGTTAAATCGAACAAGGGACACGAGGGATTTTATACTAGTTCGGCCCCTTCGTTGAAGCTAAAAGCCTACGTCTAGTTGTGATTGGTATTGCTAGGGTTTCGATGACTAGGGAGCGAATCCGCTTTGCCTGGCTCTCGAGTTGTTGTCTGTTGTCCTCAAACCGCGGCCAGGTCGTCCCTTTATATACACAGGCTGACGCCCGCCGGTTTACAGAGTCCCGAGGCCGAATCATAGATGTGTCTGGCTCGGTCTCTATTCCTCTAACTTATAATACAAGTTACATGACAGAGTCGGTTTACATCTACAGGCTTTAACCCGCCTTTGGGCCTTGGGCCTTCGTAAAGCACCACCGTCTTCATGTCTTCATGGGCTTCTATCTTTACGGAGCTAACCCGGCCATACTGAGCTGGTTTATCTCCAGTACTCATATCCCCAACATTAGGCCCCAGATTGATTTGAACTTGTTCATGTCAATCCTCAACACTTTAGAAAAATTCTTGCCCTGTCACCTTTATATAAACCTGGTAAACCGCCGTGATGTCATCCTTTAATGCTGTAGTAAACCGCCTTGACGTCATCTATTCGTCGAAGTCGAAGATTCCCTTCATTAATGTATATCCAACCATCGAGGCGACACCTTTATTAACTATCCATTTTGAGCTCCTCGATTCCCGCACTTGTCGCTTTATCGTTTCGCCTTATAAATAGGACCACGGGTCCTTCTCCTTTTCCCCTTCGTCTCCTCACTTCTTCTTCCTCCTCGCGCATCTCTGCACCCGAGCGCCGCCGCCGTCATCGAGCTTCGCCTCTGTCTCTTCATTGGCCGCTGCATCAACCTGATTGCACCAGAAAGCTGCGGCGTGCCTCGGTTGCTTCGACAATCGCTGTAAGTTCTTTCCCTCCCCCTTTATAGATCTGTCTAGGGTTTCCTTGTTCTTCGCAGTTCACCGAAGTTCCTCAAGGCTCCGGTGCGGCTTTTCCCTGTACCTCCTTAGTCCATGAATAAAGAACCTCTTAGCTCGATATATTCCGCGTAATGGTTTATCTTCCGCTACCACAACAAACCCTTGCGTGCATAAGAACTGATCTGAACCTTTACGAACTGCTTCGGGACCAACCCTTTTAGATCAAAATATTTTTGCTTTCCTGTCTTTCGGTAGATCCAAAATATCCATGTCCCCTTGTGGAACCTGTTTTACCTTACTTCGTCATTCTTGCCTTAGATCTGTATCCTCTTTATCACTTCGGCGATTTACCTTTGTAAAAGCAATCTATCACATACCATTAGCCCCCTGGTAAAGCGGACAAGCCTTTTAGCTCTATTGTTATACTCCAGTTTAACAGCATGTGCATACCCTTGTTCTGATATTGCCTTGTCATTCATTATTGCATCAGCCTTCGGTTTACGCAATTTACATACTTGTATGTCTTTGCTCCGTCGCATCTTACGTATCACCATGAATGATTTGTAAACCGGTATTTTTCTTTCAGCTTTTCGTTTGTAATGGCCAAACAATTTTCTGCCTGCAACTGGGTTCCTTCCCGGGTTACCGAAGAATAGCTGAATGGAATGGTCAACATTGGTACCTTACCGAAAAAGAATGAGATCCAGTGGCGAGCTCCTGGATCGGAGAATCCTCCTACCCCTAAGCAGGGTGAGGTAGTGATATTTGTTGACCATATAGGCCGTGGTTTCAAACCGCCCGGGTCAAAGTTTTTCCGGGATGTACTTGCCAGTTTCCAGCTCCACCCTCAAGATATTGGACCTAACTCAGTTTCCAATATATGCAACTTCCAAGTCTTCTGTGAGGTGTATCTATAGGAAGAACCAATTGCTGAGTTGTTCCAGGATTTTTTCCATCTGAACCGGTGCACTGAATTTGTAGACGGACCCAACACTGAACTTGGGGGTGTCTCAATCCAAAAAAGAAAAGAGGTCGAATTTTCTCATGCCAAGCTGCACAGCCACCCCAAAGATTGGAACCAAACTTGGTTCTACTGTAAAGATACCTCTCCTGAAGACGAGAACCCTCTGCTGGGCTACCGTGCCCATCGGCTCTCCAACACTCATCCTCTGCCGCAATGCTTAAGTGCTGCAGAACGGGCCTTATATGCCCCTCAACTCACCAAGCTCCGAGCCTTTATGGCCAATGGTTTAACATGCGTCGACTTTGTGCGTTGCTGGATATCCTGGAGCATCTTGCCATTAAGCCGCCGCTCCGGTTTAATGTGTGAGTACACTGGTGAAGTAGAAGACTCCCAGCGCCACATCAACATTCAATTAACTGATGAAGAAGTTACTGAGGGTGTTAAGAAGATTTTGAACGAATCGGAATCTGTCTGCAGCCAAACCGGCTTAAACCCCTTCTACGCAAAAAACAAACCGCCCGCCTGTAAGTGATGTTTTGCATTTAACACTTGATATCCTTATTCTGTGAAAACTTTGAATATCCCTTACCCCTCTCTGAAACAGGGTGATGATCCATTCTGGAAAAGGAAACCTGCAGAGAAAGCTGCAAAGCCCTCTCGCCCTAAAACAAAAACTGTCAAGAAAACCTCAAAGCGGAAGGCAGCTGAACGTATCAGCATGGAACTGGATGACGACACAGATGAACCGGAAGTTGAGGTAGAACTTGATTCACTTGGTTCCCTATTTATGCATCTCATTAACAATGATGTTTATCAGGAGGGCGCGGAAGGCAGCCAAGCCGATGATGTAGAGGTAATTGTCCTTTCCTCCAGTTCAGACTCTCTGCCAACCCGAAAAATCCGTCAAGCAATCCGGAAAGTAAGCTTTTCACATCCTCTTGCTCACCTGGACCCAACATTTATTTTGAAGAAGCAGCAGCACGAAGCTCGTCGTACAACCCGACACAACAGCCAAAAGGTCACCTCGACCGGTTTACCTGACACCCCGGTTTGAAAGCGCCGATTTGAGGTCTCACCTCCTTCTGACAATTCTTACCCAAAGGCAGGTTATTTCCAACAACCTCTTAATCCATCTGATTCAAATTATCAGGTGACGCCTCCCTCATCATCTGGCGAGTCAACAACAACCCAACTTCCTCCTCTCAAAACTGTAGCTGGGTAAATACTTGAACTCCTTCTTCTGACGTTGTTCATACCTTGTAGTGTGCTTTAACTTTCACATCTATTGTTAATTTAGGGCCAAAGCGAGACCTAGCAGAAAGGCTCGGGTGACCAATCCGCCCGAAGACCAGGTGGTTCTTGAACAGGAGCAAACGGTTGAACCGGAACAGACGGCTGAACCGGAGGGTCCAAACCCACAAGCCACGTTTGACGAACCCCCTCAAGATCTAAATATTGATAATCAACCAGAGGCTGACACTACTGTACCTGACAGTGAACTGGTAGATCCAATCCGGGCTGACGACAGGTCTCCAGTCCAGTGAGAGCCACTGACACTCCACCATCACCTGTAAAAACTACTGGAGGCCAAGGAGACGATGTTATCATTACCGGTATGGGCCACAACTCTCTTGGCCATCCTGTAATCTTGGCCAAACATAGTGCCAAGGAAGAACGTGCTGCCATGGAGAAGGGTAAATGGAGCACTGATTTGTCAAGCTACACCCATCTCAGCGCTGACGAACTTCACTCCGGTTTTTTAAACTGTCTACACTCAAACCGTGATTATGAAGCCGGTTTGGTAAATTTGATGAAGGAATGCTATGAGGTATGTTCCTCACCTTTTCCTTTCTTGATTCCAAAGTATAAACATCAGCTCAAGTAGCCCCCAAGGGCCGGTTTATGATGTTAATCATAAACCGGGACTTTTGTAATATCTTAGTACTTGCATGTTGATCCTTAATATGTCAAGTTCTCAACAAAAACCTGTACTTTATCATTGCATTTATGTAGTTTTCATCAGTGTAGCCCCCAGGGGCCGGTTTAACTTTGCGAGGTAAACCGGGTATTGAATCAATGCGTCAGTTTTGAACAGATGTACATTAGCCCCCAAGTCTACTTGAGACTTGTGAAAGATTTGTTGATAATAGAGCAAATAGGCATTAGCCCCCAAGTACAAAGTGCATGACTTGTTATATGCTTGGTACTTAGAAAATACATATCCCATTGATTGACATATCTTCGCCTTTACATGCCGAGCTGAGTAAGAGGGATGCTCAAAACGCTGACCTTCAAGAGAACGTAAAGTCCCAACAAGCAGAAGCCTCCAAAGCCAAAGAGGAGCTGACCAATGCCCTGACAGCTATGGAGAAGTTGAAAGAGACTTTCAACAAGGAGCGTGCTGACTGGGAAACAAAGAAGGCCGGTTTGACCAGGAAAGCTGAGGACGCAGAAGCAGCCCTGAAGCCAGTGGTAGATGAACTAACCGGCTTGAAGCGACAGATTGATGCCATGACATCTGCTGTGTTTGGTAAGTACCTTCTCATGCCGTTTGTCCAATTCATAAGATGTTATCATTGACCGGTTTACTGATATTAAACCATGACAAGCACCCGCATTGCTCATCTGGGTTCTGACATGCGGATGAAGCTTAAAGCGGCGTATACCTTAATAGAATAGCTATATTCTGGATCCCAGCATGCTATCTGTACTGCTGCATATAACAAGCCGGCGCCATCGTTGATAAAGGAAACCCTTGAGAAGCTGGCCATGCTACCTGCCCGGATTATAGAACTGAAGAAAGCAGCCGCAAGAGCAGGAGCACTGACCGCACTAATCTGGGCCAAGGCATGGATTCCGGATCTTGAAGCAGCAGATACCATTAAAGGATATCCAAGTGTGAAGGAGGACGGTTCAGACTTTATCAATGATGACCTCCAAAAACTGACAAAGGAGATGCGGCCAATAGCCAGCAAACTAGCGGAGGATACAAACCTATCTCATTTCCAACCGGTTTACGATGCTGAGGGAAAAAGACAGCCTGCCGTGATCCATGAAGTTGAAGATCTTGTGCCTCCAATCCGTAAGCATACTTACGCTCCTGATATTGACCCCTCCAGCCTTATCCATGAAGAAGCTGTGTTTTAAGCTTTATCCGGAACCGATTGGTCAACGGTTGATTTCCAGTGTCTGGGGAGGGATGAAGAGGATGCGACTACTCAGGATGACCCTCAATCGTCAAGCCATCCCGATGAAGCATCTTAGACCGGTGACCGGTTTACGAACTACAGTTTGCCGCTGCTTGAAAACAATTATTCAATTCGGGCCGTTTTGAAGCTCCTTGTAATAAGATAGCAGAAACACCTTTATCTGTCATGCCATCGAGCATGCTTGTGTTGCGTGATGTTTTGAAAACCTGTTTCACTTGTGGGATCTATTTATACATAGTCCATGATGATTTGTGTTCCTGTATACAAGAACTTGAAAGCGTCCTAGTGGTTGACCACTGGACGGGTCATGATACCTCAAAAGATATACATAACTTGGATGAATAACCAAGATTTATATTAACCAGATAAAATAAATAATATCTGTAACATACCTCATTGGCTGACCAACTGCTTGTATGGTAGAGGTGAAAAAACACCAATCCGGGGTGTGGATAACTCCTGGCCCTCTTGCCGGTTCATATAGAAACCATATTGTGCTAGAAAAAGCCGTTGATTTGCTCATATAATGTTGGTGACATCTAGTCAAAACCAGACCGGAGCAGTACGCTGTCAGTTTAACAGCTTATCATGTACTGACAACTAAGCGCTGAAAGTCATGCCGGGTTGTAATGAACACCGGTTTATGAGAAAAATATTTATAAATCCCTTATCATAAAAACAACAAAAACAAAAGAAATATGCAAGGCTTTTCATGGGCTGCCAGGCCCTAAATCGAGGCTTTTCATGGGATGCCAGGCCGCTGAGTTAAACCATTTTACAAAGCCTGTTAAGATGGACCTCATTCTTTAACCAATCACTGGTTTAACTTTGACAAGTTCAGGGTCCATGGGATTGACTTGCCAAACGTTCGATGGGTCATACCAGGTTTACCTAGACGGAGTGGCTTACTTAAAACGGCAGGATAACTCGGGGTTTTAGGTGAATACACCTGGCTTCCAAGCCTGGCTTGATAGCCTATTACAAGGGTTCAAGCTCATTGTTCGTTGCGAAGCAAGGAGCCCCCAGGTAATATGTGAGCTGTGCTCAGTGGTTACCTATGTTTGAGCTGTGCTTAATGCAACAGACTCTCTTTGGTTCCACATAATTTCCTTTTGGCCTAAAGCCTATCAAGAGGTGTAGCTATGGTGTGAAGACAACCAACCCTCCTAGTGATATCCCCTTTTTGGGTTTAAACTGATCAAGAGGTGTAGCTATGGTTCGGATACGACCAAGCCCCCTAGTGATTCTCTTCATATCCATGCGGCCGTATAGGCCAGTTTAACAAAATGCCGCTTTGTCAGTAAAAGCTCTTGGAGGCTCACACATGATGTGAAAAGAACAGAGACCCCACTTTATTCGAGGCTCTAGTTTATTATATAATATATACATTGTCATAAATATGTACATAAGGAGAGCCTGTGGCTCAAGTATAGTCAGGCCGAAGAAGAGCTATATTCCATGGCCGCTTGGTCTCCTCCTCTGATTTACGTGAGTCTTTGTGCTCTCGAACATCAATGAGGTAGTATGACCCATTGTGCAGATTCTTGCTGACCACAAAAGGTCCTTCCCAAGGTGGGGGTAATTTGTGCATATCAGTCTGATCCTGGATGAGCCGAAACACCAGATTGCCTTCTTGAAAGGTTTTGGTCTTAACTCGGCGGCTGTGATAACGTCAGAAATCTTGTTGATAAATCGCCGAACATGCTGCTGCAAGATCACACTCTTCATCTAACAGGTCTAGTGAGTCTTGACATGCCTGCTCATTATCAGCTTCAACATAAGCTGCCACACAGGGTGACTCGTGACAGATGTTACTAGGAAGAACCGCCTCTGCTCCATAAACCATGAAGAAAGGCGCGTAACCCGTAGATCTGTTAGGTGTGGTGTTGATGCTCCATAACACAAAAGGTAACTCCTCCACCCAACAACCCGGCGTCCGCTTTAAAGGAACCATAAGCCGGGGTTTAATACCTCTCAAAATTTCTTGATTTGCCCTCTCAACTTGTCCATTAAACTGGGGTGAGCCACTGACGCTACATCAAGCCGGATGTGCTCACGTTGGCAAAATTCCTCCATCTCACCCTTTGACAGATTAGTACCATTGTCAGTGATAATACTATGTGGGAAACCAAACTGGAATATCACCTTTTTGATGAATTGAACCGCCGTGGCTGCATCACATTTACTGACTGGCTCTGCTTCCACCCACTTGGTGAACTTGTCAACTGCCACTAATAGGTGGGTCTTTTTGTCCTTGGATCTCTTAAAGGGTCCAACCATATCAAGTCTCCAAGTTGCAAACGACCAAGTTATTGGAATCATCCTCAACTCCTGAGCCGAAACATGAGCGTGACGTGCAAATTTTTGACAACCTTCGCACCTCTTGACTAAATCCTCGGCATCAGCATGAGCTGTTAACCAATAGAAACCGTGACGAAAAGCCTTGGCCACCAAAGATTTTGAACCGGCATGGTGACCACAATCCCCTTCATGGATTTCTCGCAAAATCTCACAACCCTCTTGAGGAGAGACACAACGATGAATTGCTCCTGTGACGCTGTAACGATGTAACTCCCCATTGATTATGGGCATTGACTTGGAACGTCGGATTATCTGCCGGGCCGAGGTTTCATCCTCCGGTAACTCGCCCCGGTTCATGTAAGCTAGGTATGGGATCGTCCAATCCGGTATGACATGCAAAGCTGCCACCAATTGGGCCTCCGGATCAGGAATAGCCAACTCCTCCTCTGTTGGCACCTTGACCGACAGATTATGCAACACATTGAGGAAGACATTTGGTGGGACCGGTTTACGCTGAGAGCCAAGGCGGCTTAAAGCGTCTGCCGCTTCATTCTTTCGGCGGTCTATATGGTCAACTTGATAACCCTTGAAATGACCAGCCACTATGTCCACCTCTCGTCGATATGCAGCCATGAGTGGGTCTTTAGAATCCCAAGTGCCAGATACCTATTGAGCCACTAGATCCGAGTCACCGAAGCACTTAACCCGGCTTAAGTTCAGCTCCTTAGCCATCCAAAGACCGTGGAGCAAGGCCTCGTACTCAGCTGCATTGTTAGTACAAGGGAACATTAAGCGGAGGACATAACAAAATTTGTCACCTCATGGGGAAGTTAAGATGACTCCAGCCCCGAGCCCTCCAACTGTCTTGATCCATCAAAGTGAATAGTCCAATACGTGTTATCCGGCTTCTCCTCCGCTGCGTGCAACTCTGTCCAATCATTGATGAAGTCCACGAGTGCTTGGGATTTGATCGACGTGTGAGGTGTATATTTGAGCCCGTGAGGTCCAAGATTGATAGCCCACTTGGCAACCCGGCCAGTTGCTTCTCTGTTTTGGATGATATCTCCCAAAGGGGCTGAACTAACCACCGTGATAGGATGACCCTGAAAATAGTGTTTGAGCTTCCGGCTTGCCATAAACACCCCGTACACCAGCTTCTGTGTCACGCCTCGAGACCGTTGTGCCAGGTGTCTTCCAGTTATTCGCTGTTGTTGCCTTGTCATTTGCTTGCGTGTTGCATCTTGTCATGTCATCATGTGCATTGCATCATCATGTTTTCAAACTTGCATCCGTCCGGGTTCCCCAGTTCCGTCTGTTGCCCGTTCTGAGCCCAAACACACTTGCACGCGCCCGTGGCATGTCTGATATTTTATTTTATAAGTGGCGGGAAAATGTTCTCGGAATGGGATGAAAGTTGGCATGTGGTCTTATTATAGTGTAGATAGACCGCCTGTCAAGTTTCATCGCAGTCGGAGTCCGTTTGACGCCCCAACGGATAACTATAGCGGCAATATAGTCGGTCTATCGTCGAACGTTTTCGGTCTCCGGAAACAGTCGCCGGGCCTCTCTCTCTTTTCTTCTCTCAGCTCGAGACCGTCTACACAGTCCACTCACCACTAGCCCCCAACCTAACCTCTCTCGTCAGCCCGCGGCCCTCCTCGCGCGCGCGTCCGAAACTGTCCCGGACCCGACCCGGACAGTCGTCACCGTTGGGTCCGGATCATCCCCAAACATCTACAAAACATCTCCGTTTTCTTGTCTGGACTCCCTATCTATTTTTTTCTGGCTGTCTGATTATGATCGGAGGGACGGATTTACCCCTAACCAAACCCACTCGCTATATATATTAGCCTAACTTAGACCAAATCCCTAATTCCTAGGGATCCATCCCACCGCCGCCACTCACTTCCTCGGATTCCACGCCGAACCAATCCCTGCATCCCTCCCGATCCAAACCTCCAGCCAACCGAAGCCTCCTCCTTCCTTCGATCCAACCAGCCGCAGGATCGGGGCAGGAGCCCGAGCCTCGCCGACCCTGCAGGCCGACCCCGTCGCTGCTCCTCCCCTGTTATTTTCCTTCTCCTTCCCTGCCTCTACTCCCTCCTCTCACATCTCTCTCTCTCTCTCTCACGAACCGAACAGCGCCGCCGCCCTTGGAACTCCGCCATGGACGCCGGGTCCCAAGGTCCCCGTGCTCGTCCTCAGGGTGCCCCGCAGCCTCTTCATCGTTTCGGAGCTCCTCCCCTTCACCCGCGTTGGTGCCATGACTGCCACCCCGCTGCCTCCGCTTCGATCCGGCAGGAAACAGGACCCGAAGACCTCTCGCGCTTGGATCCGAACGCCACTGAGCTCCCGCGTTGACCCCTCCCCCATCCTGCCACTCGCCGGAGTCCTCAGCACCGTCGTGCCCTGCTGCCATGTCCCATTCCCGGCTGCGAAGTCCCACACCGCCGCTGGTCTTCTTCCTGTCGAGGATAGGAGGACGATGCCTCTGCCTCGAGTCGTTCGATGCGACTGCGTTGACCCTTCCCCGAGTGAACCAAGCAGGTCGGCCCAGCGCGCCCTGCCGACCACTCGCTCTCCAGATCCGGCCCAAGGCCCGCTGTGAGCAGCTCCCTCGGCCCCTCCTCTCTGTTGGCCCATCTTGCACTAGTTTCAGCCCACTATGTTTTTTCCCTGGACCTGCGAATTTTGCTATTATCCAGATGCTGCCTGTTTTGTAGAAAAGCCCCTAGACTTCATACATATCTTAACTCACAAACTAAGCATCACATGTAAAAACTTTATATATTAAAAATGTTTAGAATTTCATCTAGTTTCATAATATGCAATTTTCATCCATGTTTAAAATGTTTAAAATGCTGCTTGTTTAAATTTGCTTAAATAACTTATTAAAATGCTTTAATTCATAACTAATTAACCGTAGCTCGGTTTTAAATAATCTTTGTATGTAATTGGGGTAGAAAAATGCCTAGTTTAACATGGTGGCTTTACTTTGCATGTTTAATAACTCTAAAATTGTGTTTAGGGCAGAACAGTACCAAACCTAATATATGCATATGGGGATTTACCGGAATTGTTTTCGTTGTTTCTGGCCTCATTTAAACTTGACTAGATAGTTAGTTTAACTTTGCTTCACCTCTTGCCATGCTAACCAACATTTAATATTGTTGAGTACCTAAACGAGAGAGAACTAAATAAGTCATGTGGTGTTTTCTTCAATATGCAACTCCGTTGCATATTGAGCTCCACTTAATTTGTAGTGTTGTTTGTTGCACTTTGCCATGCCATGCCTCAGTAAACCGGACATGCATCATACTTGGTTGTGCATCATGCCATGATTATGTGGTGGTTGTTTACTATATTGTTTGCCTCTTTCTGGTGTTGCTTCTTCGGGTTGGTTCCGATAACGCCGCGTTTGTGAGGATCCGTTCGACTACATCCGTTTGTCTTCTTCATGGACTCGTTCCTCTTCCTTGCGGGATCTCAGGCAAGATGACTGTCGGTGTCAAAACCGGCGGATCTCGGGTAGGGGGTCCCGAACTGTGCGTCTAGGCCGGATGGTAACAGGAGGCAGGGGACACGAAGTTTTACCCAGGTTCGGGCCCTCTTGATGGAGGTAAAACCCTACGTCCTGCTTGATTAATATTGATGATATGGGTAGTACAAGAGTAGATCTACCACGAGATCAGAGAGGCTAAACCCTAGAAGCTAGCCTATGGTATGATTGTATGTTGTGATTGTTGTCCTACGGACTAAAACCCTTTGGTTTATATAGACACCGGAGAGGGTTAGGGTTACACAAGGTTAGTTACAAAGGAGGAGATATCCATATACGTATTGCCTAGCTTGCATTCCATGCCAAGTAGAGTCCCATCCGGACACGAGACGAATTCTTCAATCTTGTATCTTCATAGTCCAACAGTCCGGACAATGGAGATAGTCCGGCTGTCCAGAGACCCCCTAATCCAGGACTCCCTCAGTAGCCCCCGAACCAGGCTTCAATGACGATGAGTCCGGCGCGCAGTATTGTCTTCGGCATTGCAAGGCGGGTTCCTCCCCAAATTCCGTGTACATGTCGAAATAATGTCTGATTTTTTGTGAAGGTTTGTACTCCTTGGCTTCTACACCCAATAATGGCCACTTTCCACGTATCGAGCGAATGTGACGAGCCAGGGTGTTTTCACATTTACCCCTCTAGCTGTGTGAATGAGCCGCCTATTTAAAAAGACGAGGATTCAGATCCAAATCACACCATCCTCTCTTGGCGAGCCTTCATCGGAGCGCACCCGACAGAGATCCATTCCATCATGGCCGGTCGACGCAACTCCTCCTCTCGCACCCCTAGCTCCAAGCCTGGATATTGGGAGAGATGTTCCGTCCCGCACAGCAAATTAGTGATGCTTCAGTCCAAGGGATTTCTTCCCCCAGCGTGCCTGGTCCCGGTTCGAGCCGGGCTTGCCACCTATAATGGTGGAGAGCAAGCGGAGAGCCTTCCCAATCCCTCCAAGGGAGAGCGGGTTTGCCTTGTCCCTTATTTGGTAAGAGGGCTCGGATTTCCAATTCATCCGTTTCTCTAGGGGCTCCTGGAGTTCTACGACCTCCAGTTGCATAATCTTACGCCTGCCTCCCTGCTACATATCACGGGATTCGTAGCCCTTTGTGAGTTGTTTTTGGGCTGTGAAGCTCATTTCGCTCTGTGGAAGAAGCTGTTCTGCCTTGTGCCCCGTTCTCAGAAGGGGTCAATATATCAAGTGGACGGAGCCAAAGTGTGGCGCGTCGCCGGGACCGGATACCTGTCCGGAACCCCAAAGAAGACGTCCGAAGACTGGCCTTCAGAATGGTTTTATATAGAGGACGTCCCCCTCCCGAATCCTATTTGGATCGGCCTTCCTAAGTTTGACAACGCCCCTTTGAAGAAGCGCCGGAGCTGGCGTCCATGGAGCCCCCTGGAGGAAGATGACAGGGACATTCTTTACCTGATGAGCCAGATAAGTTTTTTAGCTCGATCCGGATTGACCATGATCGAGGTCATGGCCACATGTATCATGTGGGGGGTGCAACCGCTTCAGTATAGAGGCCACCCCATGTGGGATTCCAACGGGGAGGTTGACGCCACCCGCCACGGCCGCAAAGGGTAGGGATCGGCTGCTGATCTAATAAAGATCTTATCCACTTTGTACAAGGGAGAAGAGGAGGAATTCCTTCGTGTCAACCCGCAGGGCGATTTTTCTATGTACAACCCTCCGAGCTGGGTAAGCGGAGACTTTTTATCGCCCATCCATTTCGTATTCCCGTAGTTAAGTATTCATTCTAGTGATTTCATCATAGGAGCTGCGCCAGGCTGTAAAGGAGATAAACAACCCTCCTCCACCACCCGAGGACCCTGGACGGTCCCTTGATCCGGCCTCCCAGGAGGATCCGGACATATCTGTGGAGCTGATCGATGGGGTATTTTACCAATCGAGTAATGACAATGCTTTGGTGGCCATTACGGCCGATTACCCTAGGCTAGTTCCAGCCTCACAGGTGACTGAGACCGAAGTCCCAACACTTAAAAAGGGATCCGTCCTTGCGCTTTTTTGATTGCCGTATAACAGCCGTGTTTTGCAGGGGAGGTCCTCGGGGCAGAAGGCCGAGCCTGTGGCAACTAGCCAACAAGGGGCCGCGAGGCCAGGCAGGCTGAAAAGATCCGCGGTCCGGATTGAGACACCGGCGCAGCGGTACGGCGCATCGTCTTTATTGCAAGACATTATTCTCAGAGGCATATTAACGCCCATGCCTTCTTTTCAAGAAAAAGAGCGCTCGCCGTACTATACCCCGAGAGGCTACCAATCGCGCCTCCACAAGTCAGGCTCCAAGGCCGGATTCGGAGGCGGGAACGAATACAAGGCGTGCGCCGGGTGCTCCTCCGACAGAGGATGCAGATAAATTGTTCGCCACCCATTCCGAGGTGGAAAGTGCCATGAACCACAGGTGTCGCCGGACTATTCTTCGTGACGCTTGTTTCTCCCAAGAGGCATTGGATGCCTTCAATTCGGGAGACGCGCACCTCCGTGCCGCTCAAAATGGTCTAGCCAGAGCCACGGAGCAGTATGTAAAAGACATACGGGTGAGAAAATTTGATGATTATATATATCAGTAGCCCCTGAGACTTGAAACAGTTAAGATAACTGATTTAAGGATCATTTGTTATGCAAGTTCTTACAGAAAAGAATACTCAACTGTCCCAGGAGCTGGAAGAGTGCAAAGCCCAACTTCAGCCGCACTGGCTGCAGCAGGGGAGCCCAAAGAGACCCCCTGTGGTAATATATCCTTCGAATGATAAGTATCATATTAGAATGCGTCGTATATGCAGATCTGACGATAAAATTGCAGATGACACTGGAGTGAATCCGGATAAGCAACAGCGCATACGCTAGCTGAAGGCCGGTGAGAGCGTGCTTACGAGGGTGAGGCAGGAGAAGAATGATCTCCTAGATGCCAACACCAAGCTGGGCGTGGAACTAAAAGATGTTCGGGCCCAACTGTCAGACTCTGTTAAGGAGAATCGGCGGCTTCGACGCGACATATTTAGTAAGTGCTTGAACGAACTTTGAAAAATAGTTCGGCGAGGAAGCTGGCCGACAGAGTTATGTCTATAGGTATGCTAACAGGTCGTCCCGCCGAGGAGATGCCCGGTTCAACGGGTGATCTTCTTCCCGAGCTCTCACAGCTGCACGAACGAGTTCGGCAGGTGATGCAAGGCGTTGCCCAGGCCTTGTGGCCATCCGTCTCCATACCCGAAGGCCTTGGAGAGCTTGTAGAAAAGCTGAAGGGAGCACGGCGGCGCTTCCGATTATGGAAAATATCGGCCTGCCGTCAAGGCGCCAGGGAAGCCTGGGCAATGGCGAAGACACGGTACACGAAGGCTGACCCGAACCACATGGCCGAAGTCGGACCAGTGGGGCCTGATGGGAAGGAGATCCCTGTGGGCTTAGTGTACGACCAAGTAGAATTGGCCGCAAAGTATTCCCAACAGGACTGTAGACTAGACAGCCTATTAGATGGTATTGAAGAGGAATTCAACCAGTCAAATTGACTATGTAATTTTAAAGTGACATGTATAATGCCTTCTAGCCGGATTGTAGATCGTTTGTCGTGGCGGACCTTTTCGCTTCAACCTCGGGACCCGACAGTCCAGAGTGTATCCGAATACCCTCTCGGTTATGTAAGAACCGGGGCATGCATCGAGACCAGGCGTAGGGGTCATTAGTGCTTTATTAGACAAGTGCCCAACTAGTTATGTTATATTACATGGATAGTAAGAAACATCTTCCAGAGAGAATAGTTCCGTTAAGGGTTCCTTTCCCTGGGTAAGCATGCCCTAAAGTGCATGTCCGGACTGCAATAAGAAGCGCAGAAAAATCATCTGGGGGCAGATATGAATAATAAAAGTGATCTTTTGTTCACCGATCGAATATTCCCTTAAGAATGCTAGCTTTCGGCTTCACCTAGTCTGAGGTACACGTTCGGCTGACCCAGCGGTAACAATCGTAGAGGTGCTCCCCTTATGCCCTAGCCGAATTAACGAGAACGTAGGGCAGAAATACAAGAGCCAGGCAACCCAGCTTGGCCAAAACTTAAGTCATATCGATGCATATGATGGTGAAAAAAAGGTACATGCAGAAGTATAACACATGTGTTGGGCGTGAGGCCCAGGGAAATAATTAAAGCTTCTATGAAAGAAGCCCCCAGGTATGAAGAGTGCGGCTAGCGCATCTGTGATGTATTAGTGAGGCACAAGGTAACCCTTCAAGGCCTAGAGAAATAAAAGAAAGAAAGGGAAAAACGATAGATGATGCATATGCAGAAAATGGACAAAGGGAGGGGACTAACATAAAGTCCGGTGCTAGGCGTAGAATCTTCGGAGCCTTGCTGCGTTCCATGGGTTCGGCTCGAGTCGACTAGTCGATGCATCCCGCAGTCGGTATGCTCCACCGGTCAGAACTTGGTCGATAATGAAGGGACCTTCCCATTTGGGCTCGAGCTTGTTCTTTTTCTTATCCGGTAGCTGTAGAACTAGTTCGCCAACGTTATAAGTTTTGGCCCGTACTTCTCTGCTTTGGTATCTACGAGCCTGTTGCTGGTAAAATGCGGAACGGGCTTTGGCGACGTCGCGCTCTTCCTCCAAGGTGTCCAGACTGTCCTGCCAATCGAGCTCGGCTTCTCTTTCTTCGTACATGCACACTCGAGGTGAGTCATGAATTATGTCACAGGGCAGGACTGCCTCTACGCCGTACACCATAAAAAACAGTGTATATCCGGTACTATGATTCGGCGTGGTCCGCAGCCCCTAGAGTACGGAGTCGAGCTCCTCTACCCAGTGCGTGTCAGAGTCCGTTAAGGAGCGCACTAATCTGGGTTTAATGCTGCTCATTATAAGACCATTTGCTCGTTCGACTTGACCGTTGGTTTGTGGGTGATAGACTGAAGCATAATCGAGCTTGATGCCCATTTTGCTACACCAGAGTTTTACCTCGTCGGCCGTGAAGTTCATGCCATTATCAGTGATGATGCTGTGGGGACGCCGTAATGGTGTACAACCCCGGATATGAAATCTATCACCGGTCTGGATTCGGCTGTTTTAACAGGTTTAGCCTCTATCCATTTGGTGAATTTATCCACCATGACCAATAAGTATTTTTTCTTGTGGGTTCCCCCTTTAAGGGGTCCAACCATGTCAAGCCCCCAGACTGCGAAGGGCCATGTAATGGGGATTGTTTGGAGGGCGGTGGGTGGCATGTGGCTTTGATTTGCAAAGAGCTGGCAACCGGCGCAACGTTGGACCAAGTCCTGTGCATCTGCCCGGGCCGTTGGCCAATAGAATCCTGTATGGAAGGCCTTGCTTACAAGGGCCCGGGCTGCGGCGTGATGATCGCCGAGTCCGGTGTGAATTTCTGCCAAAAGGTTCAGCCCTTCCTCTTCGGAGATGCACCTTTGAAGGACTTCGGTAGCGCTTTTTTTGTACAATTCTCCCTCATGGACCCTGTAGGCCTTGGATCACCGCACTATGCAGCGTGCCTCATTTTGGTCCTCCGGAAGTTCCTGTATAGTTAGGTAGGCCAGGAATGGTTCTGTCCATGAGGAAATAATGGCCATTATTTTGTGGGCTGATTGTGTTATTTCGGTGGCGGAGCCTCCGATTTTGTCAGAGAGTTCGGTATCGGGTATTTTGGTCGGGTCCGGACTGTTGTTACCGGTGTCCCCCTCCCATGCTACGGATGGCTTGAAGAGCCGTTCCAGAAATATGTTGGGAGGGACCGCGTCGCGTTTTGCGCCGATGCGGGCGAGGATATCCGCCGCCTGATTGTTTTCCCGAGCCACATGGTGAAATTCGAGCCCCTCGAACCGAGCTGACATTTTTAGGACGGCATTGCGATAAGCTGCCATTTTCGGATCCTTGGCATCGAAGTCTCCATTTATCTGGGATATCGCGATGTTCGAATCCCCGCGCACCTCTAGGTGTTGAATGCCCATGGATACTGCCATCCGGAGACCATGTAGAAGGGCCTCATATTCAGCTGCGTTGTTGGAGTCCGTATACATTATCTGTAGTATGTATTGAATGGTATCTCCTGTTGGGGATGTCAAAACGACGCCAGCCCCCAGACCAGCCAACATTTTGGAGCCATCGAAGTGCATGATCTAGTTTGAATATGTGCCGTACTCGTTAGGGAGTTCGGCTTCCGTCCACTCAGCGATGAAGTCAGCCAAAACTTGCGACTTGATAGCTCGCCGTGGCTTGTAAGTTATGTTGAACAGGAGGAGCTCAATGGCCCATTTGGCGATCCGGCCCATCGCGTCGCGGTTGTTTATAATATCGTTAAGTGGTACTTCCAAGGCTACCGTTATCGAACACTCTTGAAAGTAGTGTTGCAGCTTCCGGGATGCCATAAATACCGCGTACGCTATCTTTTGATAATGCGGGTACCGTGATTTGCATGGAGTAAGGACAGTGGACACATAGTAAACCGGCTTTTGAAGGGGGGATTTGTGTCCGTCCTCTTCTCGCTAGATGACGAGCACTGCGCTTACTACTTGATGAGTTGCCGCAATGTATAATAGCATTGGTTCGCCAATGTTTAGCACGGCCAGGACTGGGTTTGTTGCCAATATGGCTTTTATTTCGTTGAGTCCGGCCGAGGCGGCATCCGTCCACTCGAAGTGTTCGGTGCGCCGGAGGAGGCGATAAAGGGGTAATGCCTTTTCTCCTAAGCGGGAGATAAAGCGGCTTAGAGCCGCCATGCATCCAGTCAATTTTTGTATTTGTTTGAGGTCTGTTGGGGTAGCCAACTGTGACAACACTCGGATTTTGGCCGAATTAGCTTCAATACCTCTACTGGAGACAATGAATCCCAGGAGCTTTCCGGCTGGTACGCCGAAAACGCATTTTTCCGGATTGAGCTTGATGTCATATGTTCGGAGGTTGTCGAATGTGAGCCTCAAGTTGTCTACTAGAGTTTCGACATGCTTGGTTTTAATGACCACGTCGTCCACGTATGCCTCCACTGTTTTGCCGATCTGGTTTGCTAGACATGTCTGAATCATGCGCTGATATGTTGCGCCGGCGTTTTTGAGCCCAAAGGGCATTGTGTTGGAGCAGAATGGGCCGTATGGTGTGATGAATGCCGTTGCAGCTTGGTCTGGATCCACCATTTTAATTTGATGGTAGCCGGAGTATGCGTCGAGGAAACACAATGAGTCGTGTCCTGCGGTAGCATCGATGATCTGATCGATGCGGGGGAGGGGGAAGGGATCCTTTGGGCAGGCCTTGTTAAGGTCCTTAAAATCGATGCACAAGCACCATGATTTGTCCTTCTTTGGTAGCATCACCAGGTTTGCTAGACAGTCCGGATGTTTTATGTCTCTGATGAATCCGGCCTCCAATAGCTTGGCTAGTTCCTCTCCCATGGCTTGTCTCTTAGGCTCGGAGAAACGTCGAAGAGCCTGCTTGACTAGCTTGAATCCTTTTAGGATATTTAGGCTGTGCTCAGCCAGCGTGCGTGGGATTCCTAGCATGTCTGAAGGGTGCCAGGCAAAAATGTCCCAGTTCTCGCATAGGAACTCTCGCAGTGCGGCGTAGACATCAGGCTCACCCGATCCTCACCCGATCTGAGACTCAGGGCCAAGGAGTTTCCAAACTCGAAGGTTTGGATTCTTGGATGTTTTCCGATAAATCTAGCCCGCTGCCTGATTCTAGGTTCAGACCTTGAGTGACGTCCTCCCCTCCGCGGGTATCCGGCTTGGAGAGATCGGGAATCCGGACATAGCTAGTCCTTAAAATAGATGAAGGGTTGCCGCATTGTTCCTTCCACCACTGCAACGTGATGGGTGACCTGGGGAGAGTTAATCTCTCTCAGATCGGGTTTAGGCCCAATCTGATCATAGTCTGTAGTGACTCCCAGGGCGGCGATGCGATCCAAGAGCTCGTTCCGGGAAGAGAGCTCCATTGGATCTAACTTCTCGGCGAGTTCCGGGTTGACGTGAATATTGCTTTTGATGACCCGAGAAGTCATTGTCGGCGTAGCGGCCAAACAGGCAGTCATAAGAAACCCACCTAGCCGGAGAGTTTGGCCGATAGCCAAAGCTCCCTCAGTGATAGTGCCGTTTTTAAAGACGGGATGAGACATCCTTCCTGGTGGCGACGACATAGCGGAACTCTCAATGAAAGCACCAATGTCGGTTTCAAAACCGGCGGATCTCGGGTAGGGGTCCCGAACTGTGCGTCTAGGCCGGATGGTAACAGGAGGCAGGGGACACGAAGTTTTACCCAGGTTCGGGCCCTCTTGATGGAGGTAAAACCCTACGTCCTGCTTGATTAATATTGATGATATGGGTAGTACAAGAGTAGATCTACCACGAGATCAAAGAGGCTAAACCCTAGAAGCTAGCCTATGGTATGATTGTATGTTGTGATTGTTGTCCTACGGACTAAAACCCTTCGGTTTATATAGACACCGGAGAGGGTTAGGGTTACACAAGGTCGGTTACAAAGGAGGAGATATCCATCATCATTATCAGTACATCCTACGCAGGTGAGTTAGGATGCACTTGATCCCAGGAAGGTATCTATCCTTCAAACCAGAGGAGTGCTTCAAACTAACAACAGTACATAATATCCAACAAAAGAGGGTCGTGCTACAGCAGCATAATACATGGCTCAGTCTAGATATCAGCACGAATCAAGTTGTGCATATTTGTTGTTGGCATGAACCACATCGCCGCATGTCAGGTTTGCAAAAGCCATCGATCGCATGGAAGCTTGATGCCTTTCACACACTGAAGATTATCTGGCAACAAGCTGTGTCGACGAATCTCTGGATATGGTGATTCATGAAACCCATGGTATGATGTGTAAACACAGCCCCCCCTCGCGAATGGAAGTTGCATAGCACAGTAATCATCACTGGTCTGGTGATATGATCGATTATTGGTTGGATGATCGGATAATTGAGCCCGAGGAACAAGGAGTGGTTGCCGAGGCTGTAAACCCGCCTCCAGTTGAATACGCCTGGCTCAACAAAGCTGGGATCTTTCTCAAACACGAAGCAGCCATAGCCATCAATGTCACGAATGCCCCACGCATTGTACTGCATGTGGTTTGATGTAATGGTTTGGTCAATTTGGTACATGCGAATGAGCATCAAATGACCGCCGTCAACTGAACGGGCGATAAACCACCACCCATCAGCTGGTATGATTCCAGGTCCTAGAATCATGAAGGCCAGCGCATTTGCGTCTGTTGCAACAATTCAAATTGGAGACCAAAAGGACAAAAATAAACAATCATGTTCAGAGTATGTGTGGAATTAAGATTATTATAACAATGACACATATCATAGACAAAGAATTGCAATGCCGTGGTCATAATCATACCCCAAGTTAAAAAATAAGCCAATGGCTTTCATATTCTAGCAATATGTCATGGTTCAAACATCATGTAACAATGAGAGGAAAACAGCTATGACAGCGCCTACTCATATTCTACTATAGCACTTACTACTACTGTTCTCATATCAACTCTAAGCAATAACATGCGTTGTTATAAAAATCTTGTAAACGAGAGTAACATATAGCAATCATGATGTTATGCTCATAATATGTATTCTAACAATCATTAGATGCCAATTGTTCTCATATCAACTCTGACAATAACATGCGTGGTCATAAAAATCTAGGAAATGAGAGGAACATATAGCAATGATGTGGTTATAGACATGCTATGCATTCTAAATTTGTAACAAATGAACAGGCAGTCGTATTCATAAGGTAAAGATGAGATGAGATAGAACAATTACACGACGATAGATTCCGCTAGTATAGGCAGCCAATCTGTGTGTCGACCGCGTAAACGATGCCATCATGCACTATAGCATCAGACAGAAATGTTGCCTCAACAGGATTGATGATGAGCCATAACCATGTATGGCGACCGGATTCCAGATAGACTAATCCCATGTTGAAGAAGGCAATGAGCTTGTAATCCATGTAGTCTTCTGATGGTGTGGTCACTTCGCAGATTACAACTTTCTGCAAACAGAGGTCGAGCCAAAAGCTTGACACGTCTCGTGCGTAGTAGGCAGGATTGTCCAGCGGGCCGCGAGGCTCGATGGCGGAGGTATCCAACGATGGAAGGGTGATCTCTCGCTGGGTGTAGATATCCACGAGATGCCACGGACTACCGGTGTGGTGGATGAGGACGATCTAGTTGGCCTTCATGCCCGCCCAGTAGTGGTCGTGCATGAAGGACAGGTGGACGAGTAGTGGTAGCATGTCGAGGGGCACCACGGCAACCTCCGTAGGATCGTCAAGTCGGTGTCTGGGCCACCTGCGAGGATCGGGCATCAGCAAGCAGGGTGTCTTGAAAAGAGCCGGCCGGTTGCAGATGAGTAGACGGTACAAAGACACCGAGCATGCGGCCAGACGGACGGTGCTGAGTAGGTCCATACGACTACAGATCTGCTCCAAGAGAACATCGGGGAGGGAATTCCAATCGCGGCTCTGCGTGTCAGTCGGTTCTGCCATTGGGGTTTTCGGTGCCTGCGAGCCAGCGGGGAAGTGGATTCGGGCGGGCGAGCGAAGAAGCTTCTCCTCGTGTGGCCGAGCAGTGAGCGGGGGGATATGGTACGCGCAAGCTACTAAGGAAGATGGCGCGGGCGGGCGAGCAGTGAGCGGGGGTAAATGGTGTGCGGCCGACGATGGGGAAGAGAGGAGGAAGAAGAAGAGAGGAGGAAGAAGAAGAGATGGCAGTGCTGGGTAAGGCTGATTTAGTAACACCAACACGCTGGTTCAGCTTATTAATTACGTGTCCCATCTGCTGTAGCGTGTATTGTCACTTCACTGCGAAGACTAGTTGAATAGTTCTCTCTGACCGAGATGGGGAATAATGGACCGCGAGGACTTCCTTTCTACAGTATCCCTATGCCTCTATGCTCACTTCACTCATTTTGCTCCGTACCTAGTCACTTGTTGAAATCTGTAGAAAGACAAATACTCCATATTTGGGAACAGAGGGAGGCTTTTACTCCGTAGTATTTGGGAACAGAGGGAGTATCACCATATGGAGGGAACAGAGGAAGCTTGAAATATGAACATGTCAATGGGAGGGAGTAAGCCCCATGCATGCATGCAGCATGCAACACTCACACGTACACATGGACGCACACAACACTCACGCACCCATGCGGCACACAACACATGACGCAACACACACGCTCACGCTCAAGTGCTCAACCTACTCCCTACGCCCGTGAAAGATTGTACATTTAGAGATTTACACATTGACCAGGGCATAATTAACGCCCAAAAGTAGCAGACTTATGTGTGCATGCGACCATTGAGATAAGAAGATTAAATGAAGGCTATTGCATGATGTAATTAAGGATAGACATGTAGCCTATACCTACAGCACAAGTTGGTGCATTAGTCAATCAATATCGATTTAAATTAAAGGCTAAATGCATTGGAAGTGTAGATGTACATCATGTACTACACTCTTTGTTTTATAGCCGATGTACACTCTTTGTTTGAAGACCGAGGGAGGACACGTGCATGCACTCACATACACAGCCAGGGCGGTTTGCGCGCAAGGGTTGGACTCGTGTCGCGCCTGCGTAAAGTTTTGTTTAACTGATTTCTTTGCTCTACCAACTGACAGGTGGGACCCAGAAAGCAGGTGACAATTTAACCAGTCAACAAAGTGCCACGTCGACTATGTGGCCGGTTAGTAGGATGCAATACGGTGCTCTACGATGAGCTAGTGATCGTATAATCGCCGCAAAACTATATATGGTGACCGTAAAGAGCGTATTGTTACATACGTTGACCGCCAGTGTATTTTTCTCGTTTCAAATTAAGCCATATTAATTGGAAAGGATGCAGTATGGACTACTACTACTAGTACTAGTACTGCTTTGATGTGTCCCGTCAACTCGCCGAACGAGGAGAAGCTTGCTTACTACGCCTCTCCCTCGCCCACGCGTGCGGTGGTTCGCAGGACGAGGAGAGGGTTTTGACTACAACGCCCTCTCCCTCGCCCTCGCGGTGGACGTGCATCAGTTCAATCGGTGTCAGATTGCCAGAAGCATATTGTACTGTAGTATCATCATTGTTGGACCTTTCGAAGAGGCGAAGAGCCAAGTGTAAGGTTCACACGAGTACGAACTGTTGAACCTCCCGAAGAGGCAAAGAGCCAAGCGCAAGGTTTTATAGGAGTTGTCGTCCTAGTAGGAGTGTACTACAACTATAGCGAATGATGCTACTGTATGAAGCTGCCACGTCACGTATATCCAAAGTTGTGCCACCTTTTTTTCTCAAAGAGCGTGTTGGAGCCCGTGCAACAACCACACAAGTTGCACGTACACATAACACATTTACTAGTAATAAATTCTAAAGGACAAATGCCAGTATGCCACACAAGTTCATCTCCAATTCATGTGATAAATTTGTGCACGACTAGTCTACATATATTCACAACGCTACCGTTCACAATTACCGTACTCCACTTACACGTTATAGATGGGCTACATGTCCTCCTCCAAGTTCTAGTCCCATGTGTTCTTCATGGATGGCACGATCCATAGCGGTGGGCAACGGGAATCATTGTCGCAGCTTTCTAGTCCGGTTCCACACGATGGAGACTCATCCAAGCTGAAGCGGCATAAATCAGGGATGGCGTGTCCCAGCATGTCATTCATCCGGCGGTGCGCACTGAAGACACAACCATGCTTCATGAATGGCAGGCCTTCCGTGTCGTGCATGGAAGGTGGCATCCGCTTCACAATGGGGTAGCTGTCCTCGATGAAAAGCGAGTACTCTCCAAGAGTGTTCCTCGGCACCCACGTAGCATCACGGGGGTCGAACTCGGCGTCGTTCATCTGGTACACGCGGCATCCCAGATCTGGACACATGGTGACGTACATAGTCAAGGTCCATGCATAATAATGTTGTGCTCAAATATGGCGGTCAGTAATACTATGCAGCAAATAGTACTACTCCGATATAGAGGAAGTAAAATAACCGGCTTATTATATATAGCCACTCTTGGCTACATGGATGAGATAGTAAGACATGGAAAAACAAAAATGGTGGCAGCTAGTGGGTTCAAGTCTTCAAGGGCCTAGCTAGCTATACGCGTCCTCCAAGGTAAAAAGTACTCCTACTAGTACTACAAAGTATACTACTAGTACAACAATGAAAGAGAAGGTGAGAGGGTTAAAAAATGGAATACCTGGGTAGATGGTGACGGTCCGATCGTGGTAGATTGTGTGACCATGTTGCACATCAGTGGTACCATGGGTAACGACTGCTAAGATAGTTGATCCCAATATGCCAAAGTCAGCTACAAGGTTCCAGGTTAGACCGAATCGCGGATGCAAATGCACATCCAGGATCGGCGATCTTATTTTGATCGGGGGATGACTGATCCCTGCAAAATAATGGAGTACCGTTAGGGATGCAAATGATGGTTTGTGCATTCCGTTTGTAATCTCCCGTACAGTAAGATGGCAACCAAATGAAACAAGTCCCCTGGCTTGTCACCGCGAAGATGCGGCCTAGATGGCGCATGACGTCTTCAAATGTGTAGGGGTACAAATCTGCCGCCGCCAACATGCACTAGCCTCTGCCGTTACTGCCTCTTGCATTGATGGCAATCCTTATGTCGAACACCGCGATGAGATAGCAATCGTCGTAGCCGTGTCGCTTTGTCGGCGGGTCCGCAATTGCTATCTTCTTCAATCTCATGTAGGCATCATCATACGTATTCAAGCCTAGCCAGTTCGGAAGGCCGATCCCAATGGTGGAGAAGGGGTCTACCGGAACGGCCGCACTGCTGTGGACGTTGTGCAAAATGATGGTGGTATCCGGCCGGAGGTATGCAAGCCACTCTTCGTTGGCACCGACCCAGACCTATATATAAGACGGTGGGCAGCGGAGAAATTATGGGATGGAAATGGAATAACTAAGTACTATAAGACGGTGCTCATCGGACAAAATCCGACTACCTCTCAACGTCGGCAACTCTAGCGGAGTCAACGTGCAACCATGTACAAGGAGCGGTGGACTGTTCGAAGGATTGTCCCATAGAAGAACCTTCTCCTCGAGGACGCATGGAAGACCAACAAGCATGGCATGTTTAAGCAGCGTCTTGAAAAAGTTGGTGCAGGAAGCACCGAGTCTTGCAGCGGTGAGGACGTCGAAGCGGCGTGCGATTTCTCCCACAGGATCGTCGTCCAAGGTCTCCCAGCCCCGACGAGGAGGTGAACCGCCTGGCGAATCCATGGGAGCAGCGACGAACCGCCTTCTCTTCGGGGGGAGGGGAACTGGCGAGGAGGAGATAAGAGCGTAGTAACCGCAGGGGCTCGTCCCTTCCAACTGTAGATCGTTCCTCAGTGATGGGGTGAGGCTATTATTTACTACTAGTGCTCCCTCCGATTCTTTTTACTCTGCGCATAAGAGCAGACCCGGATACCAAGGCAGGGCCTCGCTGCATGCTTTCTGGACGAAAATTCCCCTTGCGCATGGATGGGAGGAGCTAGCAGCTATAAATGCCCCATGCAGCCCATTGGCTATCCGCCCGCGTTCTCCTCTCTCTCACATGACTGCATGCGGTGGCGCTGGCCTATGAGAAGCTCGCGTGGAGATAGCAATCTTCTCTCCAGAAGAGATTTTTTTGAAAGAAAGGGATTATGGAACGTTATGGGATTGCATTATAC
Source organism: Triticum dicoccoides (assembly GCF_002162155.2). NCBI lineage: Eukaryota > Viridiplantae > Streptophyta > Magnoliopsida > Poales > Poaceae > Triticum > Triticum dicoccoides. The sequence continues at coordinate 495,846,574 of NC_041380.1, read as the reverse complement.
TGTAAATAATAGCACTAGCAAATTTTTTTGGCACTTGGTAGTAGTTTTTGACGTGTATTAAGAAATTTTGGGTATGTTTTTGCCATTTTTTGTACACGCCAACTAGTGTCAAAAAACGTCTTACATTATGTGACGGAGGAGTACGTACTCGTACTGTAGCAGTACTAGTACTACTTTTCTCAACTAGTAGTGCGATGTAGTGTACTTCTAGTCTAGTCTAGTATAGTGCACCAGTTTTGAACTCTTGAATCTCAGGGCCAAGGAGCTACAGCTGGAAGTGGAGGGTACTACTGATCTCTAGAACCATCGTTGTACTATCAATGCAAGGGAAGTACACCTGCATAGTGGCCTAGTGGGTACTCTCGATGCTCTATTCAGCCGCTCCTCTCACGTAGCTGGCCTACTCAGCTGCTCCTCTCACACACACACTAGCAGCCTGTTTATCAGCGACGGTTACTGCGGGGGTAGAACATTTGAGTTATTTGATATAGTGAGACTAGACTTTTCGCTTCCATTTGTGGAGGTGTAATGGATCTCGTTGAACTTTGTTAGTAGTTCCTTCTTTATGAATGAGATGAAGCAAAGCTTTTGCCTCCGTTTCAAAAAAACACGTCAAGAGGAATTTCTTTTATAGTAGAGCCGATAATGGAGTGAAGTCCATGCGTGCAACGCCACAAGCTACAGAGTAGTAGTACTTCCTCTGTCTAGGTGTGTAAGTCATCTTACATTGTGCATCGCGACCAAGGCGGAGTGGAAAACAAGAAAACTTAATGTCTTTTTGCTAATTAATAGCATTACATGCAATGAACTAACCACTTCATGTTATGTTTGGTAGTCTCAAGTCATTGAAAGCATGCACAACCCACATATCTTATTGGTTGATATGCCACAAAACAAAAAACGAGAAGGGAGTTAATGTACGGTGCCTAAGTGTTTTGGGATTATTTGGTTTTCGTAAGGCGACTTACACACCTAGACGGAGGGAGTAGAGCACTTTACGTACAGAGCCATATTGCATAGTTCCCAATGCCCCGCCAGGCTTTTCCGGCTCCTCGGGCTTAATTGGGAGGCGCTAGTTTAAATATGCTACTAGCTGACGAGGAAGCTGCAAGCGAGGTGCGGCTAGGGCAAGCACGCGAGCCACGAGATGTTGGGAAGGAAAACCCGTTCACGTGGCTAGGCTGTCCAGTGCACTCAGATTGTGGGGACGCACGCCCATTTGACTTCAAAACTCAAACTACCCGTGTAAAATATTGGCTCGCAGCGAAGTGTAGTAGTACTATTTTTTTTAGAAAGGCCGCCGTGCGTTTGGCCGGGATCGAACCCACAAAACGAGGTATACACTCCCGCGACCACTAGTAGTACTCGTTGGAGTACAACGCAACCTAGAATCGCTTTTTCTCGCTAGTAGTACGTACATTGTTCCTTACAAGAAACCCCTATCATCTGCTGGTGGCTATAAGCCAGTGCCATGCCATCTACAACCCATCTTATAGCCAACATGTACAATAATAGATCAAAAGAGTGTACTACTTTTTTACTATGTGGCCCATTTCTCATTCTCACAAAGTAACTAGGAGCATGTGCTAGAGCTGGCTCTTCACGAAGAGCCCGCTTACCTTCTCTCTCCTCTTCTCTTTCCTCCAACTAAGCAGAAATATACTAGTTTATTTCTTATAGCCCGCTGACTCAACTCTATTGTACTTGCTCTAATGATGCAAGAAACCACTAAAATGCCAAGAAACTACTACCACTTGCATACGTGGCAGAATTAAGATAAGACTACCTTATCAACCATTGTACATGCTCTTACCAACAAAAATCCTCGAGTGACCTCCTACCTCCGGCCCGTCCACCTAGTCATCCTCGGCCATGGGACGCAGCTACCGCCGCCGGCAGAAGGTGAGGTCAAAACCGCCGGCGGTGCGAAGCCCATGTTGCGGCAGCCCGGATGCCAGCTCCGTCAGGCGCTCATGGCCGCTAGCTAGCCAAGATAGCTCCGTCCAGCTGCTTGTCTGCAAGGTTTGCTAGCTAGATTGGCACGGCAGCGCGGCGGCTTGCTCGCGCGCGCCGCGCTAAGGCCAGCCATCTGGCTCGAGCGAAGGCCAGCGTAGCAGCTTGCTCGCTCGTGAGTCACACTCAGGCCAGCCTGCCAACCAGTGCGGAGGCCAGCGCGGCGTACGGCCCGTCCGGCGGAGCGGCAGCCAACTCGCTCATCACCGGCGCCACCGACGAACACGCATCAGTACTGTTTGAAGTAATGTTCAGGAAAAATAATGATTTGAGGGGGAATAACATGATAGAAGGTCAGATGTGGGTCCCTCGTGTCAACGGTCAAGCAAAATGTGTTGGTTTAAGCTGCCTCGTCAGCACGGACGTGTGGGCCAACCCTGTCATAAATGGGTTTAAACAAACCTAATCGGTAGGAGTACTAGGTAGTTTTTGGCGTGGATTAAGAAATTTTGGGTATGCTTTTGCTATTTTTTGTACAATAGATTCTTCCTAGGGCTGGTTGAAAGTGGTAGTTTTTTGTTAAGTACTCTACATATTGTAAGTAGGAGTGAAAGTTAAGCTTTGGAAGCCAATAAGCAAGGCTAGTTACATAGTGCATATGTGTACATGATTGAAAGTAAATATCAACCATGAGTGACTAATATCTTGATGGAAAACTCGAAACTATGGAATACTAGGAAAAACATGCATGGTTGGAAATACTAGCAATGTTCATGTCCGTTGCAACGAATCATAATTAGAATAATACTTATTCACAAACTTGGTACAAAACACTCTAATTTTGATATACGTATGTCACTAGAGATATATTATGTTTCAATTAGAATATATTCCTTGGGCTGTTTTGGTGAGGTCATGGAGGGATGTGGTTGGTTTTAAGATACTAATTATGGGTTTTTCTGCAAATTGGTAGACAAGTGGGATGTTGGTGAGAAAAGGTAACAACTTACCTCACAATCGTTAGATGTAGATCTAATGGTCAGAAACGACGGATGGCAGACACACCAGCATCACCAACTTAGTCTTGTGTAGGAGTACTAGCAAGATCCGTGCATTGCACGGAACATCAAGATGCATTTTTTATAAAACACTTGTTGTGATTGACCCTTGCGGGAGTAATCCCATGTGTAAAAACTAATGATATCTCGATAAATATGAGATAAGGTGAAGAGGAGTGGGGTGTGGTGGTGGTTGGTGGTCGGACTGAGTGGAGGCATGGGGATTGATGACGCCGGCAGCGGCCACCCGACCAGTTTGTTCCAGAGGCTTCCTTTCTTAATTGTTCAACAATGAGGTTTGTTGGAGATAAGGATGAACGAGGGAAGGCCTTGTCTGCAAATGTGGAGAGGGGTGCGGGTATCTTTTAGTTTAATTTCCATCCGTCAAATATAGAGATATAAGTATGGAGATACAAACATATTATCGATACTTGCTTCCGTAAACTAGCATCTACATTCTATTCAACGCCTCGGCATGTGGGGCCTTAGCACAATGACTTCTCGACTGTGTAAAACAAAGTTTTTCCCGTCGCCAACAAGGAGGGGGTGACGGCGGCGCGCTTTTTGGCTTGCTCTGTTCCTAGTAGTCATACTAGGTGGTCTAAGCACGTGTAGATCTATTCTTTTTCATGTCTCATGTTCGCCGTGCTGCCACGACTGTTCATGAATAGATGGTAAGTTATTCACGGGGAAACCCTTGTTGAGTGTGTTTGAGAGAGAGAGAGAGAGTGTGTGTGATATGTTAGAGACTGAGGCAATGATAATAGATTCTTTGTGTCTATGTGTGTGGAGGATAGAGAGAGACATGTACATGGGGCTTTGTGTTGTGTAACGTGGAGACACATATACATAATTAGAGAGTGAGTGTGTGAGATACACATGCGGACATGAGGAGAGATGAGGATCCAGATAAATGGGTGTTTGTGCGTGTCTGTGTGTTTGTGCACGCATTTGTGTGTGAGAGGGAGAGACTGTATGTGGAGTAGAGAGACCACTGATGATGTAAACCTAGTATAAGGGAAGGGGGAATGGTGTGACATGTGTAGTAGCGAGATAGCACGGGTGCGGGCGGGGGGAGCAGACTATTTGGAAGAGACATCGAGTGTGTGTGTTGGAGAGGGGTGTGAGAGCGAGAGAAAGAGAGAGCTAGCGACGGAGAGAGAGAGAGAGAGAGGAAGAGAGGGGGCGAGAGGGGTCGTTTGTGTCCATAAATGGCGTATAGATAGGGAGACAATGTTGATGTTGTCCAAAATTGGCCTATGAACGGAGATGCAAGGGAAGCGAGTCATCGTGTGTGTGATAGGGACTTCATGAGAGATCTAGAATAGATGGTGTAGAGAACAATGTGTGAAATCAAGAACGATTATACATTAGGGAGCTATGCAAAGAGTCATGACATATATCTATACATGGAAGGAGCTGGGGCGGGTCCGCATGTGGGAGAGATAGAAAGAGGAGAGTGGTGCACAAGGAGACAAAGTGTGCTTGTTTGCAGTGTGTGGTGTGTGAGGTGAGTGCGCGAGAACCACATAACTAGGGAGATAGACGTTTGGGGGCGACATTTTGTGTGTATGGGAAATATACACTCTACATAGTGCGTGTGCTTGGGTAAGAGAGATAGCGGGAGACCTAGAGAGTGAGGGAAGAGATGTGTGCATGCCCGAGAGACAAAGTGATAGAGACCTATGTTGGGGTCTGGACTTTACAAGAGAGAGGGTGTTAATGTGCTCATGTGTTGGTGTTTGGGGGGAGAGAATGATTTCTCTCTCTCTCTCTATGTGCGTGCGTGTGTGTGTGGTGGTGGTGGGGGGTTGACTTCAGATAAAGAGTGAGGTGTCTATATTTGAGGGACTTTAGCGTAATTGAGATATTGTGCACTCATGGTTGATCAATTTGTTTCACAGTTTGTACTATGAGATAACGATACTTTTGAACATGCGTGATATACCTTAATGTACCAGAATTACAAAGCTAAGATTGGAATTTTGGAATTCGACTCCATCATTAGCTTTTGTAATTCATTTAAACGGAGGTACATTTTTTAAGCCGGGATTTCGTGATTTCAAATTCATATATCAAACCTAGAGATATACACATACGAGCATGTTCAAACTTTATAATCATCCACTTTATTCATATACATACACATTTTTGCTTTTGTCATCATATTTAGGATAAACACATTTGGAATTTCATTTGAATTGGACCGTATGATGGTATTTGCTTGTAGTAGCTCAATGATCCATATTTGAATTGAATGGACAATCTAAGTTTCGAGTTGGAGACATTGCTTTTCAAAACTTCCACATTTTTTGCGTGCAAAACAAACAAATTGTCATCCATGATATCATAGTCGGTCGTACGAGAGCAGAATACTTATAATTTTAGGCGCCAAAAGCTTTCAAACTTCCCGCTCACATCGAAATATCACGCGCCCGAAAGTTTAGCCCTGCGATATTCCTGTTTTACCCCTGCCACATGAACGGAAAAGGGCTGCTTTGGTAACTCCATTGTTTTCCCCTCTTCGCCCCCAACATTCTTCCCCAGAGCCCCTCCCCTTCCCCCGACCCCCCAACCACGGCAAGCAACCGAATCTAGTCCTCCACCGCAGCGGTGGACCTCACACCCCGCTGGATCTACCTTCTGCACCTTGGAACCCCCAACTGCCAACTCACCACTTCACCGGAGCCGCTTCAGCGACTGGCTTGTCCACCGCTCCAGATCTCCTTGACTGCCATCATGGTCCATCGCACTGGATCTGCTTAACCGCGCCCTCGTCCACCACAGCGTAGGCCCTTCACTGACTCCCTCGTCCGCCCCTTCGCTGGCCCTTCATACAAGCCCTCGTCCGCCGCAACAGATCCACCTCACCAAAAGCACTGTACAATACGCCCGCCGAAGCCTTCGTCCACTACACCGGGCCCGCTCCACGGACGCCATATTCAACTCCACCGGCCCTGCTTTACCGACGCCGTAGCCTCATCAGGGTATTTCAATTTGTACTCCTTCGGGTTTTCTCTTTATTGTGCAACTGTTCACTTACCACAGATGAGCTTTCTTGTATGTCGACAGGCGCCGCAACCGTAGCATCGGAGCCGCTTCAGCGACGGCGCTGCTTTGGGCGGCTGGAGCAAGAAGACCAGAGGTTGAAGAAGCACTACGGCCGTTGGATGGACATCGTACGGTCGCTGGAGCTAGAATCGTTCATATTGAGTAAGTTGACAAAGCCCTTCGTCCCCGTCAACTTAGTAGGCCCACAAGTCAGCCTCCCACCAAGGTGGGTCTCAGCTAGCCGGGGGAATATTCATTTTTTTGTGCATAATAAGGAGGCACTTCCGGTGGGTCCGAGCTGACAGCGGGGGGAACGTTTTTTTCGCGAAATACGGTGGCCTGTCCGATGGGTCCCAACAGTCAGGGGGAAACGATTTTTTCGCAAAATACTGGTGGCCCGTCCGGTGGGTCCCCGCTGTCAGGTGGAGGAGTAATTATTTTCCGTGTAATAAGGAAGCACTTCCTTGTGGCTGCTGTGGACCCAGCTGTCAGCCTCTCCACATACAGTACTCTTCCGAAGGAAGTCGGTCGTTGACCACATTGACCACGCCACGCTGAGAGCACCACGGCGGTGGACGACAGCCAGGCATAGGAAGGGGACGACGCGGAGCCAGGGAAGACGCGGCAGTGGATGCCCACGCGGAGAGGAGTACGAGCGTTCACCGGTTCGGCTGCGGTGTGAGGCTACCGTCGTCGCAGAATAACAGGGGGTGTGGGTGAGTAGAGGGATGCCCTGGCCAGCGGTGGGAGTAGTAGGGGGCGCTGAGGCCTGCGCGGCAGCACAGCCGGCCACGGGAGGCGGGAGTAGGCGGTCCCACTGGCGCTGCTTTAGCGGCTGGAGCAAGAAGATCAAAGATTGAAGAAACACGACGGTCGTTGGATTGACATCCAACGGTTACGTCTGCTAGAATCGTTTGTTGACGTATATAATAACTAAAAAAATCTTGCATACGCGTTAACTAAACAGGCCCACAAGTCAGACCACTCCCTCTTTTTTTAATAATTTATATATAGCTCATGGCAACTTCTTATGCAATTTATTGCAGTCGTTTTTTTGGTTGGCCAGGGCCAATTTCGCATATTTCTGTGGGTTCCAATCTATTTTTAATACCGAAATGTCCAGCCAGATTTAAAGTACTTTGAAGATATATTTAAATTAGGTTAATGCCCAGTGAAATAGGAATCTAAAAATGTAATAAAATTCAGAAATTATAAAGTAATTGCCAATTTGTCATCTGTTTTTATATTTACAACCCATTTCATATTACTTTCAAGATTTGCAGGCGTCTTGAAAGAGTTATAGCCCATTAGGGCGTAGAAAAATAAGTAGGCCTAGATTGGGTATTCTTTAGAAAAAATAAACTGGGCTCATTTTCACAAAGAAAAAATAGTTGGACTGGTCACATGGTGAACATAAAATATAAGCCTGGGCTAGACGGGCCACAGCCCAGTTCAAACCCTGCTCCATCTCAACAATACCAAACAAAAAAATACTGCTCGAGTAGCTACGTCCCAGGTGTCAGCCGATCTTGTGCTGTTCTCTTGTCTATTGACTATGTACGCTCACAATGTCGTGGGTCCCAGATGTCAGGAAAACACTAGGAGGAAGCATTTTATTTTTCCATACGCTGACGTGGTTGGCCCCTACTGTCATCCCCTCCACGTACTTCTGCCGATTCCTGTTGTTTCTTGACCATGTTGACAACGCGAGAGGGCGGCGCCGCGGCGAGAGCACCAAAGCGCGCGGAGGACATCAGCGTTAACGATTTAGGAGACGATGGGGCGGCGATGCATGCGCTGAGGCGCAGCCAACCGTGGGAGGCGGAAGCAGGCGCCCCCACCGGCGCTGGTTTGGTTTTGGCGGCTGGAGGAAGACAGGACTGAAGAAACACGACAGACTGTAAAAGCAGCAGGAGTACTTAACAACCTTAACTAAAACCAACATGGGCACTTAACAACCAAAGCTGAAAGCGGTATGAGTACTTATACAGGTTCAACCGTACAAAGCACGCCTCGAACAGTGCTACTTTGCCTACAGTTAACCAAGGGTGAGGCCGCCAAGCCCAAGGACAAGGCCCAGGCGCCACCCCGCGCATCCACAACCTTCTGAAAGCGGCTTCATCTCGCAACGTGGTCAATAAACAGGATATTCACTTTAGAGCCATGGAAAAGCATGAACATAATCTTCTGTCCTATTCTCCAAGATGGACGGGCCTTCATTATTTGAGACCACCCATGAATAAGTATCTTTTCACCTCCAAGGGGAATTGAGTAGGTCGACATAAACATCATGTTGTGACCAAGCGCAAGTCTGACCCGACCATGGTCAGGCATCTGTATAGGAACAATAGAACTCGGCAGTTCCTGTTTCAAGAAGATCACAACTGTAAAACTGTGTATAAGCAATAGTTTATGAACAACATATATAACAGAAAACAGCTCGTACCATAAGTTTCTCGACACAGTTGGACCTGTTCAACGAGTGCAGCAGTGGCACACATATCCCACGTGGCCTTCCACCATTGAAACGCCCCACAAGGACCTCAAGACGATCAATAAAGTGTAGGAACTTGTGGATGTCGATCCAGTCAACTTCAGTGCCATTAGTAACAGCCGAGTTATTACAGAGTAACAAACGAGCAGACTGCTTAACTCTGAAAAAACCTACACGTGCCACCAATTATAAGAAAATATTAGTTAGAAGTAGCATCTTCGTGAGAGATTCGTTGCTACTTCTAAAGTTAAATTGTGATTAGTTAGACATAATAGGTGGATTAAGAAGTAATCGAGGCAACAAGCAAGAACCAGATACAAAACTAACATGGATGAACAATTGAAACGACGTCGGGGTGGAAGATAGCAGTGAAGATGAGACCAGGTTCTGCTATTTCCATCAACATTCGTGCGCCAACTTTCAGTCCGTAACACTTGAGAAAGTTTATCCAAGCTCGGCCATAAAAAAGGCAGCGATCTTCTTGGTTCATGAACCCAACTCGGAACTTATATCCATGGCTTGTCTTCACCGTGACCATTAAACTAGTGTATTCAGTTATGGCAAGGCCAAGCATCTTGAGTACATGTGTTCTGGCAGAGGAAATAATACACTGCAGGAAAAATAATATGAGAACACAGCATGTTCAAAAAAACCCGACCCTCCCAGATAGAAAATAGGATTCTAGGAACATACTGTGCGCGTTTCAAAATGCTGTGTTAGGATGAGAAGGAACAAGTGTGGCGTCTCGCCGAGGGCGCAGAAACCTGTAGGGTACTCGCACTTCGGGCACTGCAAATGAAACACACTAGATTCAGTAGGAAGAAAAATGCATCAACGGCTGCGGCTGCCATCCTAGGACTACCTGCGACCAAGGGACTTGGGTTTATCGGGGATGGATGAAGAATTTGTGCCCGGTTCTCCATGAGAAAACCCTATGCAATCGCCGAGAGGGGGTTTTCTCTGAACAAGCAGACGAGGGAGAAGGGGATTCAGGCCCAATGAAATATTGCCGCTTCGTCCGTCCAGCTTACTGCTAAAGCTAGAAAGGGGGGTTGTGATTTGACGGCTCATTGGGCATTACTGCGGCGCTACGACCGGGGTGTGTCTACCATGAAGTTGTGCACTCTAATTTGTGCATATGGCACGTGGACCCCGTTGCCGGTTGCCCCACATATCAGCAAAAGGAAGTAGAAAGACAGGAGTAACTAGTTACACATAAATATATTTTTTGACAGAGAGATACTCCCTCTATAAAGAAATATACAAATCTTTTATATCACAGGCTCACCTTGCCGAGAAATATACTCCCTCTGCAACGCACGGGCATTATGGGGGTTCACCTGAGAATATAATACTCAGATTTTTTTAGGGATAAAAGCTGCTTTATTGAAGATTAACAGTCATAGGTATACAAATAATTTCGGGGGTTCCTATGAGCCAAAGATGGCGTCCACATGGCAAAGAAGTAGCAGCTTTTGCGAGCACATGCGCTTCAACATTACACTCGCGTTTTTCATGTATGATCTCCATGGTTTGGAACATATTCTTCTTCATCTTGATCTCGTCCATAATAACTTTGCTGGGCCCCAAGTATGCCTCTCCGATATGCTTGACTGTTGCTGAACAATCGGTGCTAATCTGAACTTGTTGCAGGTTTAAGTCAAGAGTCAGAGATAGCCCCTCGCAACATGCCATTGCCTCTAGGATCTATGGATCGGTAACACTTTCGCACACCAGTGCCGATGCTCCAAGGAAGAAGCCTGTATGATCCCGTCTCACAACTGCCAGGGCTTCCCTTTCACCATTGCGAGATAACGCAGCATCAACATTCATCTTCGCCCAACCCACAGCAGGAGGAGGACGCCACTTCTGCACTGAGCTAGTGCTTCTCGAAACCAGGTTCTGGACTTTGGGCCGCAGGCCAACCCTGCATGTTTGGGGGCCCATGTGTTCTACCTCAGCGCTTTTCATATTGCAAGCGATCGGTACGACGCTGGTTTTAGATGCTGTCGCAAGGCGGATACACAAAATTGAATAAAGCACGGCAGCTGTTGGAATGAAATCGAACGACAGTTCCTAACCAGCAATCAGAGTTGCAATTCTATCAACGATATACCATGCGATAAATAATAATATCGTACTACTTATACACACAGGACACTTGTTTCACCATGCCAGATTATTACATCAAAATCTCTCGGAGGATAGATCAGTTAGGCAGTTGCGTGCTGCTACTGAAGAATTTCAAAGTTGATTTGTACTAGCTCTCCTTGCCGAGAAAGTTCGATTTTGACATCATCCCCTACCGCAAGATATGATTTAGATTTGAACCTTGACCATCCTTTAGCATCAATCATCATGCGACCATCCTTTGTACTTACGATATATTGAGCAGGTTCATTCACACCAAGGCTGCGCATGGTAAGAGAAACTTGGCCGCGGTCGCTCGGATTGTTAAACGACTCCCTCGTTGCTCTAGGAATTCTTTGTTTGCAAACAAGAAGACATACCCAAACAGTTAGATCAACACAGTGAATCATGTGAAACAACATGGAAAGAAAAAAGAACGAAGCACTTGGGCGGCCAATGCTTACCAAGAAGGTGGACATGTCGGTTTTTGTAAGGACTTTGGTATATGAAGTCCGAACTGCAGCCCAGTATGTTGCCGGTGCAACTGCACGAACCGGAGCAGATGCAAGTGCAAGTGTTGGTGCAGGTGCCGAAGCCGCAGCTGCTTCCGGAGATGTTGCTCCTTGTAGAACTAGTGCCGGTGTCGGAGCAGGTGTCGGTGTCGATGCTCGATCCTCCGGTAAATCAGACTGATCTACTGACGCGGTCGGTGCCCAATCCTCAGCTGGATCAGACTGAGCTGCTGCCGCTGTCAGTGCTAGAGCAACTGTCGGTGCTCGATCTGTGCGAGACAGCAGCGATCGTGTCTGGTCTGCTATGATCAGCTTTCTAACTTGATTAGGATCTGTGACCGTGATCCAGTTTTTTTCTTCATTTCTTTTAAACACGAGAAGGACTAATTGTGGCGTTTTTATTAAACCAAATTGTAGTTCATCATAAGGATTCATCTTGTACTCAGACAACAGACTGATCCAATTTTTTCCAGTATTATAAGTGATGGACAATGCCTTCGTTACTGACACGACATAAGAAGTGAAACCTGCAAAAATAGCCATCATAGAGCAAACCAAACGGTTTACTCTGTGATGAATGTCACATGGCAAAACCTGCATCATAAAATTGCAGGAAAAGAAATAATACATGACATTAAATCAATAAGATTTAGACAGTAAATCAATAAGATTTACTTGATGTGACACGAGTGAATCCTTACCAGGAAATCACTATGTTGAAGTACTAAACAGAAGATTGATCGTCCAACTACGCGTGGCATGCAGGGGCCCAGCCTACTCCCACAAGCAGGACAGTCCGAAGGTCGTGACAAATCGTATGGATCGAACATCCATGGGGCTAGAAATCCTGGTGGGTGTGATAAACCCTACAATGCATACAGATATTGGAGTGTAACCATAATTGATAGACCGTCCTCACAAAAAATGTGATATGGATACTTCAAAATATACAGACTGAATTGAGTGGACAGACATTAACATAGACCATTCTCAGGACTGACCACACACCAAAAGCGGCAGTACTAATAAACAATACAGGGTTCACAAACACAAATCAAGTACTGAACAATAGTACTTACTACAGACAAGCAAAGTTGCACTAACTAAACTCTGCAGACTATTTGTTTCCACCGAGCTACGGGATGAACCCCGCATAACTGACTAGGCCATGGACTTCGTGTGAGATGTCTACATGCACCATCACCATCTTGTCAACCTTGGAGAACCTAACAGAGTGGTCTTTCCACTCATAAACATGATGATGAAGACAGGCCGCATCAGATTTGTTGGGAAGCTTTACAAGAACCACACCCTTCGTAATCGAAGGTACAGCCAGGAAATTGTTGTAGTCAAGTATAGCCTCGAGAACACGCCTAACAACAATGCTACAGGAAAACACTAGTTCAGGACACGTGGCGACAAGGACACGGCAGCTGGATAGTTCAGCAGTAGAACTCATCATCAGGTCTTCCAGTTCACACGGCATGACTTTGAGAACTTCATCTCCACCGCGGACCTGGTTCTAATTCAAATGGAAACCATATTTTATTACTACCTCCGTTCAGAAATATAAGATGATTTTCGATATTATACTCGATATATGACTACATATACGCACAAAAATGAGTGAACAAAGACACTAGAACATGTCTTCAAAGGCATGAGAGCAGAGGGACTACATGCAATATCCATAACCCAAGTTACTGAGGCAAATATACCCTCTTAAAAGGTAGCATTGATGTTCATAAAGTACTCCCTCCGTCCCAAAATTCTTGTCTTAGATTTGTCTAGATACGGATGTATCAAGTCACATTTTAGTATTAGATACATCCGTATCTAGACAAATCTAAGACAAGAAATTTGGGACAGAGGGAGTAGTTGAAAGTAATCTATAAGAAATCAGTGTCAACCTCTCGCATGATTTGGTCAAAAGAGGAATTTAGAACCATCATTTGGCACACAAAAATCACATGCAAGATCACCCAGAAAGTTGTACTACTAGTACTAGTACTACTGTTAGATGAAAAAACATTATCAAGATCGAGAAAAAGATCGTCAAGAAGAGATATTACCTGGACTTGCTTAATGAGGGATCCCGGAGAGGGGGTCTTGGACAGGGCGATGGCTTTGAGCTTGTCTGCGGTAGTCTCGGCGGGGTGCTTGCGCTTCTTCGTACCATGAGCCTCGACGGTTTTGGCCGGAGCCATAGACATCACTTCGGCCGGTGCTCCAGCGTCCATCAAGAAACTGTCAAATAGAAATAAAAGAAAAGAAACCATAATCACAAACCCAAAAGAAGCAAAGAGAGGGAGTTATAGGATCAGTCTCGGGGTTGCAAGACCGGACCTTGGCCAGAATCAACACCATTGATGCGCTCACCTTTCCTTCTTTGGGAGAGAAGAACAATGGCAGAAGCAGGTAGGGGTTTTCTTGAAGAAATGAGGAACAAGATGAGGCAGAAGCGAGGGTTGGGTAGAGAGGAAGCTAAGAGAGAAGAGTGAAATGATGGTTGCTTCGTCCGTCCAACTTACTGCTGGAAAGGAGGGGGTTTTGTGATTTGACGGCTCATTGGGCATTACTGCGGCGCTTCGATCGGGGTAGTCTACCGTCACTCTACTACGGAGTAATTTAGTGCATGGCTGGTGGACCCCGATGCTGCCTGTCCCACACGTTGGCGAAAGTGAGTAATTTAGTGCATGGCTGGAGGAGGATATGCACAGTAGAGCGTGTCCACTGTTTTTGAGAAGAAAAAAATGATTACAGCAAGCGTTTCCACTCTTACGATGGAGGAGTGCGAAACAGGGCAACCATTTGAACATACACAGTGCTCCTACTACTAGGCATGTGCAGTGGTTCATACGTCAGTACTACACAATCTTGTTGCTAGTGTAGTAAGGTATGACGATAACAAATATTGTTGTGCACATGTCAACTACTCCTATATGTAACATAGTACCGCTTTTTCGACTGTCCGGTCGAGAATGGACGGTGAGATCAACGTTAACAGAACTAGGTCCATAGCGCACGGAGAGTACGGTGCTACAGTACTCCACAAAACATGAACCATATGAAGCACGAATAGTGTTAGGCAGGGTGTATGAAGGGTGCACGGGATGGGAGCAAAAGTTCCCTTCTCGACCCACTTTTGGGTGTTTGGCAGAGTGCATGAAGGGTGCATGAGTCCACACTAGTAGGTTGACAAAAATACACGAAGAGGAAACAACTATATTGAGATGAGAATGCAACCAAACACACCCACACACTTTGTGCTACAGTGACTGATCTGCACCGTCTGAGTTTGATCCAACGGTCATGTTGCGCCGAGACATGGACATGCCCATGCAGAGGGCGCCTAAACACCACCGAAGTCCCTCTGCTTCTTGAGGCGCACGACGTTAGTGATGCAGGGTGCAACCGCCCGTAGAGCCCACTCCCGGTCGAGGGGAGCCAGCTCGTCAAAGACGGCGTCCAATGGCAAGAATGGATTCCGGTGACGGAGCCCTGAAAGGATTCGCCCGGCAACGGCGACGGCAGCCCGCAACCCCTCCTTGTCCAGCTCAGCCCCCACCATCGCGCGGAGACGGCTCATCACCTTGGAGATATAGGTGAAGAAGGAGACCAGGTCAGGAAGCCGCATCTCATTGAAGTCGACCGGGTGGTCGAACGGGTTTAGCTCGACAGCCGGCATCATCGCGCTGGCATGACGGTAGGCATCGCGCAGCCGCAACACGTGTGTGGTAACTTGGTTCACCAAGTGGCTGAGGCGATCCTGGACCTCGTCACGATCGACCCGCTCGTGCTCCAGCCGGCTCCCCTGACGGCCTATCGTATCTCCTGCTTTCTGCAGCAACGCCACCGACGCCTCGAGCATCTTTGTGGTGGACGCCTGCCGCTTTTGAAGCTCCGTGAACTCCCACACATAACAGAGGAGCATGGCACTCCTCTCCTCCTTGAGCTCATGGACCTCCACGCCCTTGGCCCTGAGCTCCGCATCCTTGGCATGGAGCTCCTGTGTTAGGAGCCTCACCTCAGACTCCGTGATCTGCTGCGCCGCTGTCGATGTCAAAACCGGGGATCTCGGGTAGGGGGTCCCGAACTATGCATCTAAGGCAGATGGTAACAAGAGGCAGGGGACACAATGTTTTACCCAGGTTCGGGCCCTCTTGATGGAGGTAAAACCCTACGTCCTGCTTGATTGATATTGATGATATGGGTAGTACAAGAGTAGATCTACCACGAGATCGGAGAGGCTAAACCCTAGAAGCTAGCCTATGGTATGATTGTATGTTGTCCTACGGACTAAAACCCTCCTATTTATATAGACACCGGAGAGGGCTAGGGTTACACAAGGTCGGTTACCAAGGAGGAGATATACATATCCGTATTGCCTAGCTTGCCTTCCACGCCAAGTAGAGTCCCATCCGGACACGAGACGAAGTCTTTAATCTTGTAGCTTCATAGTCCAACAGTCCGGCCAAAGGATATAATCCGGCTGTCCGGAGACCCCCTAATCCAGGACTCCCTCAGTAGCCCCTGAACCAGGCTTCAATGACGATGAGTCCAGTGCGCAGTATTGTCTTCGGCATTGCAAGGCGGGTTCCTTCTCCGAATACATCACAGAAGAATTTGAATACAAGGATAGTGTCCGACCCTGCAAAATAAGTTCCACATTCCACCGCAGAGAGAATAATATTTTCACAAATCTAATTTGCTGACTTGTTTTGGCAACACGACATTATGCCATGGCCCGGTGATTATTCGAACCGTTTCCTTTAACTATCCCCGCACATAACGCGAGGCAGTTTTTTGACACGTCTTGTCAAAGCAGAGATCGTGTCCCCCTATCATGGGATTCTCATCAATACGGGCGTGGGTAACCCAACCGCGCCATCGATTACGGTGCTTGGGGGATAAGCGAGTTTTACCAGGCTAGCGGGGACGCTTAGTTTCGTCCGCCCATATAAAGGGATAATGATTTACCTTTTCATCCATGCCTTCTTCCTCCTTTGCTCATCCGTTTTCGCACACTCGAGCTCTAGCGCCCAAGTCCGCACTTCCCACCTCCACCTTCTCCTACCATGTCCGGAGTGGGAGGTAGGTGGATGGTCTCCTCCGCCATGGAGGGAGACATCAAGAAGGTGAGGAGAGCCGGATACCTGCCCGACGACATCGCGCACCGGCTCCCAGATGAGGGGCAGCTCATCCCCACTCCCAGGCCCCATGAGAGGGTAGTGTTCCTCACCCATTTCCTCCGCGGACTGGGATTCCCTCTCCACCCATTCGTCCGGGGGCTCATGTTCTACTATGGCCTGGATTTCCACGATCTGGCCCCGAACTTCATCCTCAACATCTCGGCGTTTATCTTCATGTGCGAGGCCTTCCTCCGCATCAAGCCCCACTTCGGCTTATGGCTGAACACCTTCAATGTCAAGCCGAAGGTTGTGGGCGGCCGCCAGGCGGAGTGCGGAGGCGCCATGGTGGGCAAGATGCCCAACGTTACGTGGCTCGAGGGCTCCTTTGTGGAAACCATAAAGGGGTGGCAATCGGGGTGGTTCTACATCACCGAGCCGCGCGACCCTGCATGGGCAGCGGCCCCCGAGTTCCAATCTGGCATCCCCACGCGGCTCACCTCCTGGAAAGAGAAGGGCCTGTCCTGGGGTAGTCCGGGAGAGCTGACCAGACTCCAAACATGTATTCAAAACATGGTGAACAAGAATCTCAAACTCGTCAACGTAGTCCAGGTCATGCTCCACCGCCGGATCCTCCCGTGCCAACAACGGGACTTCAACTTGTGGGAGTTCGACCTGGCGCAGCACCGAACTCTGAACATGCTCTTCGACACAACTCACGAAGATGCCTGGAGGGTGCAGTTCAAAAGCGCCGAGGTCCCCCCTCCCATTATTGTGGATCGCGGATTCAGCGCGAAGCGCCAAGCCAGTGCGGTAAGCTGCTTTACCTTTCACAGGATACTTATTTTTTATAGACTGACTCCATGCGGGATCTAAACTCCCGTACCTTTGACAGGACTGGCAGGAGACGGCCGGACAGATCGATTGTCCGACTCCTTTGCCCGAAGGCCCAGCAGACGCTCTTCTGGCGAAGATGCTAACTCCGGCTCCTTATACGGTGTCGGAGAAGACCAATAAGGCCAAGGGAACCCGAAAGAGTTCCCGATGCCAGGCGTCATCGGACTCACCGTCCGATGACTCTGCGGCGCACTCCTCCCCCAAAGACGAGGAAGAAGAAGAAGATGCTCCCCCTCCAGTTGGGGGAGATAAGAAAAGGAAGGCCGCCCCAACTTGGGGGGCGAGGGGTCCAAGAAGGGGAGAACTCTCCTTCTGGACTACTCTACCACCGCCACCGATGGCGAAGACGAGTGGCTGCCCAGGGCCAAGCCCCCGGGGAAGTCGTAAGTATTCGGATACCAGAGTAAGTCATAGTATTCCTTTGCGGCACTGCTTTCCCTAACGCCGAACATGATTATGCAGGCCACCACGAGCAAGTATCGATGTATCATCGGATGGCTCCATGGGCTCGTCGGACATGGATAGCGATCCAGTCCCAACCGCCACCTCCCCTCATCCTGCGGATGACGCCGAGGTGCTGTCTCACGAGGCACCGGGTCAAGGGGAGATAGTCCCGGAGGCGCCTCAAGGCGGCCTCATGGACTCCGGGAGCCGAGGGGACAAGACCCCTGAGAGCTCCGAGTTCGGCCCTCAGCCGAACACCGCGCCGGAACCTCCAGTGGTTCCGGGCTCGGGCAGGCGGCCTCCATCTAAGAGGGGCAAGACACCTGTTCCGGTGACCTCTGTCCATCCAGAGGCGCCGGACAATCTTCTGGAAGTGCTTCGCAGCGCTTCCATCGACGAGGAGCACCATACTATCATGAGTGCGGTGGTCTAGAAGGTTCAGTCCGCCAAGAGCGGATTGACTAAAGCCTGTGCCAGCCTTCTAACAGGCTTTGAGGTAAGTGTTTTAAAATATAGGAAAAATATTACCGCATAGACAGTAGCCCCTGATGCTTTGTTTGGTGTTCACAAAGAAAAGCCGAACAGAGGATCAAATAATATCGCAGGAGTCTAATATAAGTATGTCAATATGCGTATGCAGGCCTCGCTGCTGGCGTCTGCCGCACTGACTGCGGAGGTTGTCGTACTGAAGCAGGACCTCGAGGGGTCCAAGAAAGAGCTCGACCTTGCCAAGAGGCATCTCGAGGAGAACAAGGGTAAGTAATACCCTGTCTATAGATATGTATATATAAAAAACGCGAGTGCAAAATGACAGGATCATCGTATATCTGCCAGGGGCCACGACCGAGGTGGCGACCCTGAAGCAAGCGCTAACCAAGGCCGAAGATAAAGCGGCCAAGGAGAGCACCGAGCGAGAAAAGGAAGAGGCTCGGGTGGGCGAGGTGCAGCAAGAGCTCCAGGCTCTCGTGACGAAGCACGAGGCGTTGGAGCTTGACTCGAAGACGCGAGAGTCTGAGCTTGTCGCGGCCCTCGAGAGCGCGAAAGTGCCAAGGATGAAGCCCAAAAGGCCCTCCAGGAGATCGACACAATGAAGAAGATAGCGCCGGGTAAGGCATTCTATATGCAGAGCAAGCATGTAAAAGTAAATTACCGATTACTTACCCGAATTCGGAGCTCTCCAGGAGCATTCGCAGATTTGCCCCGCAGCGTGTCGGATGCCGCACAGTTTTACCAGGCCAAGGAGGGAAGCTCAACAGGGAAGCTGTTCTGGTCTCAGTATACTGGGACCGAACACCCGATGCCTCTGAGCGACCAGCTAAAGCAGTTAGTCGAGCTGCACAAGGCGGCCGAACAGGCCATGAAGGGCCTTATAGTCCGGCTGTGGCCTGGCGACGTCCTTCCGAACAGCTACTTCGGCCTGGTGAGGCAGCTTGTGGATGCCTGCCCACGGCTGGATGTCATCAAGCGGTCCATCTGCATCGAAGGTGCACGCCGGGCTTTCGCCCATGTGAAGGTGCAGTGGGCCAAGCTAGACGCTGTGAAGCTGATCAAGGAAGGGCCACCTCAAGGCAAAGAGCATCGCACCACCGAAATTTATTATGAGGGTGTCCTGAAGGGTGCCCATCTTGTAGCGGACGAATGTTCCAAGGATGTAATATTTGAGTAAACTTGCTCGTGTGATCCTGTATGATGAAAACTTGTTTCATATGCGCTATGCAACGCTTGTGTGAATTTAAAATATTACCTTCTGTTTGGCCGTTTATCCAATCTGAAAGATGGCTAGTCCTCGGCTTCTGCCCCCATGCCACGAGTGCTGGGGTGTTTGCGATAAACCTGAGCACTCTTGTTCCCATATTTGGGTCCTTCGAGGGAGGTGCTCAGCACAACGAACAAGGCAACCGGACTAATAATGCTTTATCACTCTCACTTAGCCATATAATTCTATAATTTTAAATTTCGGCGAAGCCCCTGGTATTCGGAAGGCTAAATTCGGCGCGCGATACACACCTTTAAGCTGGACAGGGCCGGCCCCTCGCCCTAAGCGGCATAAGTCTTTAGGGACCTAAAAACCTCGCCAAACAGCGACCAGTCTCTCACCTTATCATGACACCAGTTTTAGCTTTCTCTACTGAGGTCCTAAGCCCGACAGAACCGGGGCACAATCGCAGTAGTTCTCCTAGCGCTACCTTAGCCGATAGAGCAGAACTTAAGGTACCAAAACATAGGAGCCGTGCAAACCCAACATTTGACCAAAGACATGATTCAGAGCTGATGCATATAATGCTATAAGTTCGGGGTGCCGCACTTGTGAAAGTGTTCGGACTTTTCACACCATATTGTGGGGTACGTAAGCCCCTGGTGTATTGGCCGTACCAAAGTGTATGGTTGCAAGGCGTCGTTAATGAACACACACACACACACACACACACACACACACACACACACACACACATATATATATATATATAACAAGAATGCAATAATAGTCGTGATGTTATGCATTGTTTATTCAAAAAGGTGCATTAAAGCAGAATGATACAGATAGTGCGATAAGCAAAGAGTGGGACTATGTCCCTTCCAAGGGCAAGCTGAGGAATAGTATTAAATCAAATATTTCGCTCGTTATTGTAATCCACCTGGGAATTCTGTGGTGTGACGTAGATGTCTACCTCCTTGGTTGTTGCATCATGTGTTTGGCAATAGTGCTGCCGGACAGGGTTTCCAGAGTTTAAGGTCCTGAAAAAGAGAAAAATAACCAAACGGGAAGCCCCTAGTGTGGTTTAAGCCGCGTCTTGGGGCGTGCCACAGTGTGCCCCCCTCCCCACCTGTGCCCATGGTATTTTTAATGCGTAATTATGTACGCATGGCACGAGCTTCGCCGTTTGGCTGGGACTGGGGTGGGGGCCGCATTGCTATGCGAGCTTAGATCGCGCCAGGCGGTCTATTTGCCGATTGCTCCGAGCGCACTTGAAGGTGTCCAGGCCTTGAAACGCCGAACTGGTAGATTGCCTTGAGAGGCTGTTTTGCGCTTCTGCTGCGAGGGCCGCAGTGTGCTCCTCTGTTCAGAGAGAGTGCTCTGTGTTTCCATTGACTGTAATAACCCCACGAGGTCCTGGAATCTTGAGCTTGAGGTATGCGTAATGCGGTACCGCATTGAATCTCGCAAATGCGGTTCGCCCGAGCAGTGCATGATAACCTCTGTGGAACGGGACTATATCGAAGATTAACTCTTCGCTTCGGAAGTTATCCGGGGATCCGAAGACCACTTCCAGTGTAATTGAGCCTGTGCAATGGGCCTCTACGCCTGGAATGATGCCCTTAAAGGTCATTTTGTGGGTTTGATCCTTGAGGGGTCTATACCCATTTTGCGCACTGTGTCCTGATAAAGCAGGTTCAGGCTGCTGCCGCCATCCATAAGGACTCGAGTGAGGTGAAATCCGTCAATGATTGGGTCTAGAACCAGTGCGGCAAATCCACCATGACGGATACTAGTGGGATGGTCCCTGCGATTGAAAGTGATCGGATAGGAGGACCATGGGTTGAACTTTGGGGCGACTGGCTCCAACGCATATACGTCCCTGAGCGCATGCTTCCGCTCCCTCTTGAGGATGTGGGTTGCGTATATCATGTTCACCGTCCTCACTTGTGGGGGAAACCTCTTGTGTCCTCCGGTGTGTGGCTGTCGGGGCTCCTCCTCTTCATCGCTATGTGGCCCCTTGTCCTTGTTTTCGGCAATTAACTTGCCGGCCTGCTTGAACACCCAACAATCCCTGTTGGTGTGATTGGCTGGCTTTTCTGGGGTGCCATGTATTTGACACGAGCGACCGCTATGTACTTTGTTTGAATGGCTTTTTCCGCTGACCGGGTTTAGAGCCTTTGAATCCGGCATTGACTGTCTTATCCTCGGTATTATCGCTGTTAATGCGGCGCTTATGTTTGTTGCGACGTGACCTGCTATTGCCGTCCTTGGTATCCGAAGTACCATGGTTCTTTGATATGTTATTACTGCGAGCCAGCCAGCTGTCTTCTCCCGCACAAAAGCGGGTCATGAGTGTCGTGAGGGCTGCCATAGATTTTGGCTTTTCCTGACCAAGGTGTCGGGCTAGCCATTCATCGCGGATGTTGTGTTTGAAAGCCGCTAGGGCCTCTGCATCCGGACAATCGACAATTTGATTTTTCTTTGTTAGGAACCGAGTCCAGAATTGCCTGGCAGATTCTTCTGGTTGCTGAATTATGTTTCTCAAGTCATCGGCATCTGGTGGCCGCACATAAGTGCCCTGAAAGTTGTCAAGGAATGCGGCTTCCAGATCTTCCCAATAGCTGATGGACTCGGCTGGCAAGCTGTTAAGCCAATGCCACGCTGGTCCCTTGAGCTTTAGTGGGAGGTATTTGATGGCGTGTAAGTCATCACCGCGGGCCATGTGTATGTGGAGGAGGAAATCCTCGATCCATACTGCGGGATCTATTGTGCCGTCGTATGATTCAATATTTACAGGTTTGAAACCTTCTGGGATTTGATGATCCATTACTTAGTCTGTGAAGCATAAGGGGTGTGCGGCGCCTCTGTATTGGGCTATATCGCGACGCAACTCGAATGGGTCTTGTCCGCTGTGTTCGGCCCGGCCAGATTTGCTTTTACTGTATCCGGCGTGACATTTATCGTCTCGTAGAGTGGCGCGCCCTCGTGATCCATAGATCGATCTTGCATGCTTTTCTTTGTCCTCCAATATGTCTCGCAGGTCTGGCGTATCTCCCCATGCCTTTTTATTTGAATGGCGTTGGGGTGGAGGCTGAGTTTTTGGCTGGAATGCCTCTCTATCGCGGCCAAGAGGTGGCCGATCAGCCATATCATATGATTCTTCCTCTAGTCGGGGTAGCAACTTGCACTTTGGGTAACTCTTGGAGGGGCGTTCGAGTTTATATTCCTCGGCCGCGAGGACTTCAGTCCATCTGTCAGCTAGCAGATCCTGATCAGCTTGAAGCTGCTGCTGCTTTTTCTTAAGGCTATTTGACGTGGCTATAAGCCGGCTTTTGAAGCGCTCTTGTTCGACGGGATCCTCTGGCATAGCGAATTCGTCGTCGCCGAGGCTTGCCTCGTCTTCGGAGGGGGGCATGTAATTACCATCCTCCTCTTCTCCATCTGCCGCTCTCTCAGGAGGGCTGGCTCCTCCATCCTCCTGCTCTAAATCTTGCTGGAGGGGATTGTTGTTGTCTTCGGCACTATCCGGAGTATTATTATCTCTTGTGTCGGTATCACCACTTTTTCTTTGGCGGGACTTAGAGCGGCGCCGCTGACGTCGGCGCTTGGGTTGCTTCTTGGAGGGGTCATCCTCCGCTATTTCGTCGCCATTGCCTTCTTTGGGTGTATCCACCATGTATATATCGTATGATGAGGTGGCTGTCCAGTGCCCTGTGGGCGGTGGTTCCTCTTCGCCTCCCGCATCGTCGGAATCTTTTGGTTTTCACCACGATAAAACACCAGTCGATGACATCTCACATCAGGGAGCAGTGAGTACAGGCGGAGTCATCGTGACTAATTGCTGCCGCGCCTGCTCCTGTCAATCAAAAAATTAAAAGTCCTGCCACGCCTGCTCCCGTCAATCAAAAAATTAAAAATCCTGCCGCACCCAAACACCAGAGCAACGCCGCGGTGGATATTCAAATTTACCTGCCGGCAAGTAGATAAAAAAGGGGTGAAA
Source organism: Triticum dicoccoides (assembly GCF_002162155.2). Classification (NCBI taxonomy): domain Eukaryota; kingdom Viridiplantae; phylum Streptophyta; class Magnoliopsida; order Poales; family Poaceae; genus Triticum; species Triticum dicoccoides. Next base: position 495,823,207 of record NC_041380.1, on the reverse strand, counting down.
AACAAATGTGGCGGCGGCCTAGCTAATCGGTCGAACTAGCCCAACTAGCTAGCCACCGTGCTTCACTGATGTACTCGGCGGGAAAGGTGGTATTTTGTGATTTGACGACTCATTTACTTGCTTCGGTGCTATGAGCAAGGAGGACCCAGAAAACACGCGGTAGGGCGTCCCATGTTAGGAAGAATACATGCATGCACCACCCGGGAGGACCCCGAAACCGCGCGGTAGGGTGTGCCACGTCTCGGCACGGAGGAAGAAAGTGCGTGCAAAAATATACTGTATCAGACGTAGTACCTATGGTTCGACCTCGGGACCCAGTGAGTCAGTTGAAAACAGCCCACTAGCCACACAGCTTCATCATGCAAACATGGCACGGAGGATATATGTGGTTAGCTCCGTCTCGACCAGCCACAACGTCTCTTGTTCTAGGCGATTCTTCTATTTTCCATGTTTTTTTAGTTGTAATAACACCACAGCAAGCTAGCGCCGCTCTTCGTGTGTGCCCGTGCAAAGGCTAGACGATGGAGAGAAGAGAGATTGAGATCGCAGACCTGGGACCCACCAGTAAGTGAGATAACGGTCATGCACGTGTTGACGAGGCACTCCCTCTACTCTACTCAACGCAAGTAGTGTATAAAATCAAGTTATGGGACAAAGCCAACAACCGTTCGTTTTTTCAGGGTATCGACTTACGCTTTGTAGTCCAGGTTGCCAGTTCGAATCTCGTCTTTCAGATTTGTTAGTTTTAGGTCCAAATTTGATTAATGACAAGTGGGACCCACGTGTGTTGTTCTGATATTTCAGTGTAGGATGGTTTTTTTGAACAAACACTTTGTGTGGTTAGACAAGTAACGGCATGAGTTACACGTTTTTTGCAAGTTTACAAACAAAAATGACAGCGGCATAGAATATCACCTCCACCCTACAGCTTAGATACTATGATGATACGAATTTTTACACCGTTGGAAGTGAGATCCAATGGCTTGGGAGTAGTTTTTGTAATTATGCGCAATTTCCAAACTCTCCAAAGGTTTTTTTGCAAATAAAACATTCAGGCCACATGTGTGCCGCTGCATCTTTGATCCAACGTCTCCCCGGTGCTCATATTAGGTGCTCCCCATAGCTTAATTACCCACTACGGTGATTGGAGTAGTTGTGGGCCGAATGCTACGAAAATATAATCTAAACTGACCGGAATAAATGCCTACACAAATTAATCCAAGGTTGGAGTGCCCCTCGCAATGTAAATAGCTCCGGCTTTGCGAGGGATGGAGAGGTAGTAGATTCAACGCGTGGAATATACGGTGTGAGAAAGCGAGGTCAATCGAGAGACATATAGATAGAGAGACAAAGTGAGTGTGGTCCGACATTCATTGAACAAATATATATGCTTTGGAGAGATATTGTCCGATTGAGCTTTTTGGCAAGGGTGAGGGCTGTAAGATAGAGCTTGAGAGATGATCCAGTCACAGACGTGTAGATATATTTTGTGCGTGGGAGGAAGCAAGGTCAACCGATCATATAGGGTCGCCGTGCGATCGAAAGAGTGAGACGGGTTGGAGAGAGTGACCTAGATAGACGATGTGCGTGAGAGAGTATACAATGTGAATAGGTCGAATTGGGCTCAAACATGGTGATATATCATTTTTGTCCGAGAAAGAGCGAGGTCAATCGAGACATACGGAGAGAGAGAGAGAGAGAGAGATTGAGTGAGCGTTGCCCACCATGAGGTCGAAAGAGTGGTGGCGGCTTGGATGAACTGACCTAGATAGACAATCTACGTGAGAGAGTATAGAGTGTGTCGATCGAGGCCCGAATAGGGAGATATATCATTTGTGTGTGAAAGAAAACAAGGTTAAACGAGACTCAGATAAAGAGAGCGAGATTGAGCGAGTGTGGCCCGCCGTGCGGAAGAAAGAGTGAGACAGTCTCGAGGGAGTGACCTAGATATACAACGTGCGTGCGTGCGCATGCACGAGAGGTTGGGGGGGCTAGATAGGCAATGCATGTATTTAGCGCAAGAGGGTGAGAGGGAGAGGGGGGAGAGAGAGAGAGAGCTCGACATGGGGTGCAATGGCGTGTGTGTGAGGTAAATACATTTGGTAACAGAGTGGAAAAAGGGGTTGTGTAGTTGAGAGACTTAGAGATCGAAACATGGAGAGAAAGAATGAACGTGTGTTGGAAACCGATAGCTTCCTAAGGTGGTTAGGACAGGAAGATTGACCGATACAGGAAGTATGTAGCATTTGTGCGGGGGGGGGGGCTAAAAACAACATTTGAATGTACATAGTACGAGACTTAATATCGATGTTTCAATTCGGTGTACATTGTAAGATTTGAACCGAGGACTAGGCATACGGGTAATTATTTCGAATTCGTGCCATACTAAGTTTCGAAAAGTTGACATTGACTCAGTTTGTTGTGCTATTTTGTAGGTCATATGTTTGAATCCATCCAAAAGTTTTCTCACTACCATGGTGTTCATCATATACATATGAATTTGTATTAAAAAGTAGTGTGGATACAGTGAAATGCGACATCCACGTTAGAATTGGAGATCGCTACGTGACACACACTCTAATTCAAATAACTAACTACGTGACACACACTCTAATTCATATAACTAATTATGTGACACACACTCTAATCCACGTTAGCGTGGGTATCGTTTCGATTTTTTTTCAAATAACTCCTCATTAATTAATTTATAGTACTCCCTCTGTTCACGTTTATAAGACCTTGAAGACATTTCAGACAATGTGCAAAACAGTTTATTTTAAGTTGTCAGAAATGACTTACAAAAGTGAACGGATGGAGTATCTCGTTTCAAATGACTAATTATTGCAAGGAAAACACGGGCATGGTAATACATACAGATTCGTTTGCAAATGAAAGAAGATTCGTTTGCATTCTCAAATGTAGGCGCACCAGGCAAACCAGGGTCGTGTCGGGGTGGACGCTGCTTCGGTGCCTTAAACGCAACTGCCTTTGGGTCACTGACATGTGGGCCAGCCACCTGTTGGGCCGATATGTCATGGACACAAAGGCAGGTGCCTTAAGGCACCGAAGCATAGTCCTGTCGGTGTGGTCGCGTGTGTCGGACGGATGCGTAGCACCCAGCCACCCACCCCCTCCCCCTCCCCCCAAAAAAGGACGACGACAATATAAGTTCGCGCTTCCACGTTTCGGATTGAAATATCTGGCGGCAACAATTCCAGCCCTGCAACATCTCTCTTCTCCACCGTCCCCTTCACGCCCAGATTGCTCAAATCCCTAATTCTCCGCCAACCCTCGAATCGCCCCTCGTCTCACCTCTTTCCCCACCGTTCCCCACCTTTGTGCCGGACGACGACGACGAAGATGACGGTCATGCTTCACCACCGCACCGGAGCTACCTCATCTACGCCCTCGTCCACCGCACCGGGTGGTCCACCGACAACGTCGGCCGCCGCAACCGATGTGCCTCACAGACACCGAGTTCCACCGCATCAGGTGCGCTTCACCGACGCCGTCTCCCAGCTCACTGGGGCTACTTCACCGAGCACATCGTCGCACCTCCGGCCCCCCGAGGCCGTTGGGGCTTTACCAATGGTCTCGTCCACCGCATCATAGCGCTCCACTGCCACTCAAGATCTGCATCCGTGCGCGGCCAGCCAACGCCAGTGCATCACCCTCAATGGCTCTGAAGTGACCCGCACTCTAGCTAGGCGAGCATGCCCAAACGCCGGCCCAAACTAGGTATCCACACATCACTCCCTTGTGCACTATTCCGACGATGTTTGGATATCCTTTCACTGCTCTCTTAGCTTACACGCCTATGCAACTCTGACCTTAACTCTTATTTCTTCTGGAGATATCATTTGAAACAAGCAAATCCATATTTTAGCGAAGCATGACGGCGCTACGAGATCTGGTACACATCCTGCACACCCGTATAACGGTACAACATCAAGGTCGATTCCTCTTATTTGATCAACTATTCGCCGTGTCAAAAATGCAGATGGGGGTGCAAGGAGCACAAGGCCTGCACATCCAAGCAAGTGGTAACATGGACTTGTACATGGAACATCCCAAGCGCAAGCAGAGCTGCAGTGAGCCTGTACAACGAGCTAGCGTAAGTCCCTGCATTTCATTTAATTCGTACTGGCATTCGTGTATGATTTGTGTGCAGTGGCTGATCCATGAATTCAAGTTACTAGGGGCGAACATTTAACTTAAAAAATACGAAGGCACTTGCACTCCGGAAATCAACATAACTTGAGAAATGTGAAGCTACATGCACTTTGAAAACCAGCTAATGATCCAAAGTAGTTCAGATTATAAACACTAAATGATGCAAGCACCAAAAAACACAAAATGCAACATGGTATACAAGGACTACAAACATGGTCTGTACCTACTTGAATTATTCGTTCTCTGGCTGAAAATATCGCAGTGTAATTGCACGTATAACCAGTGCGCAAACTGCATATCAATATATCTATCCTGCACAAGTATGCCAATAGTTTCAAACAACATATTAGAAAAGTATTTATGCTATGTTGTCATGATACGGGGACTTTCTGGTAGATGGCCTCGACGTTTCCTCAAGCTATGAAAATGCACTATAATTTGCTTATCATCAATGCCTGCAAATCTCTGTCTCTCTCAACATAGTAGATCGTCATTAGACACTAAATCCTTCAATGAGCTTGTAAAATGCTTGCATTAGATCCCTCATTAGACACTATATGTTCATCACCAGGAGCATGTAAAATGTTTGCATCAAATCCTTCATTAGCAGTCTGTTCATTAGACACTTCAGGCTCAAGAACAACATGAGCTTGTATGTTTGCACTGGAAACTTGATTAGATACATCAGATTCAGTCAGTTCAGTATTGATTGGGGGAGTTATAAAATAAGTAGAAATTGGTTTCATTTTCTCATAGATTCCCTACATACAAGCAGTTTTACAACACTGCCAGGTTTAACTATTGGCCAGAAGTTGAAGAGTTGAATTAGATATAATCAGGGATGTGATGTACCTGCTCGTTGCGCATGCTACTCTTGCAAGCTGCGACTGTCCGTTTGCGCAAGCTCGATGCCATGCCCGTGCTGCCGCTGCTGCCTCCCACGCAGGCTACACCCAGGGTTGGATCTTCATCTTCTTGTCCTTCTGTTCGCTTCAAGCCCGGTGACCGCCCTTCAACGAGGGCGCGAGGAAGTGTTGTGTTGGTTTGTCCAGCGGCGGCTAGGTTAGGAGCGAACCAGACTGGAGGCTGAAGCAAATGAATTGGGATTTTTCTTGGTGTCGATCGATATGGGAGGCGCTCGTTTGGGCCGCGAGCCTGCTATAGGGCCTGCCTTGCACTTATGTTATTGGCCCATCCAAATTGAAACATTTTTTTTCATTTTTTACATTGCCTGCTCGTGCGTTGGGACGAACAAAACTAGCGTGGGCCAACCTGGATGACTCAAACTAGGTGCACACTTTCCAGCCACCTGAGGCGGCCGCCCATACCAGCCCCTATGGTGGCGTCGCCCCTTTTTGCGTGTATGATTGGATAGTGAAAAATATTCCAGTGGCGCTTTTGATTTACCCACAGAATGGTTGAATTGCTTGTTTCTATGAACTGAGTTCGCCAATAATGTGAAGGATGCCCATCTTTTCATCCTATTGTAGATTGCTTAGATCTCGATATGCCAAAAGTAATCGCATGAAATATATAGTAAAAGCTAGTGTGATGTGTTTGGCTACAACTAGTCTGACTACACGTCCTCATATAACATATCAAGGATGCACCATCTTACCAGATTAACCATTCGACTTACCCACGCAGTGTGGGAAGAAAGAAGTATTGGGACTGCATATCCAAGCAATTGATGCCATGGACTCCTTCGTACAACCTTGTAAGCGAAAAAGAAGTTGTAGTGTGCCTGTACAAAGAACTAGCGTAAGTTTAGTTACCTGCTTCTCAGAATTTTAGTTAGCCACTTATTGCAAAATTGTTCAATTACATTGCTTGGCTTAATTTAGTTTGCTACTGATTACATAATGGCACAGCCTGTTAATCATATTGTAGACTGCACCTATCTATGTGTTCGATACTTACTATTAAGAATTACCTGTTTGCCTTAACTTAAATATCTACTTGTTTGTTTAACTACTTTGCTGCTGCAAGAGCGGGTTACAATGATGTTAATAACTACTTTTCAGCATCCAATTGAAACTCTTTAATTCCTTGTTTGTTTAACTGGTTTGCTGTTATAACTCCCAGTTGAAATGTTTTGCTAACTTCAACTTTTCTGAATCCAATCGGAGCTTTAATGGCAAAACAGGTTAGCCCAAGATCAAAGAGCGAGGTCCCCATGGACGACGCATCATCCCACAACAGTGGCACCGACCCAATCATGCATTATGAATTGCCAACTGCTGATGCTCTAGAGGCTAAACTAGTGGTAGAAAGAGATTCTGCTTCTGCACTTAAAGATGAAGTTGACATGTTGAGGAAACAAACAACACAATCACAAGCAGTACTCAAGACAACCATTAAATATTTGGTGGATTTCAAAACGAAGCAAGCTGAGACTGACCAGATTGTTAAGGTCCTGAAGGAAAAAAGGAAATTAAATTCCTACTTGGTAAATCATAGGTGAAATGTTCTTTTCATAGTTGAATAACCTTTGTGTTGTCTGTTCATGTAATCAATCAAACCATTTGTTTTAGAGATCATATAATAATTGTTTTTTTTTTTTGTAATTTTATTTGAGCACAAGTCTGTATTAATTGATAAGACTCGGATACATTTCATTTGGATTGCTGTGGACCTACAAATATGCCAATCGGGCTGAATGTGCATTCAACAATAGTAGTATAGATGGACTATAAGTGGCACGCATCGGAAAGGGCCAAGATGCTGGCTAAAAAAAGGATGCTGTTGTAGCCAAAAAAAAGTACAGCGGCCTGGCTTATGTATGTTAGTTGATATTATTGATCCATATACTCTATAAGTGTTTATATGTCTGTTAGTTCTGTACATTCTTGGTTGATTGACTCCGTATTTGAATCTTGATACATCGCTTCTGTACATATCTAAATGGGAGTACACATTATGCTGCGTGTGACATTTGAGTTTGACATGAAGTGTTCCAAATATTCAAATTCACCTTAAACTGGGTTCTAGTTTCTGAATTTGAGTATCGGCATTTGTAAACCATATTCATATATGACAGTGGAATACATGTTTGTCGTCCTTTTGAAGATATATAAAAACACATAGAAAGATTTATAAAGATTCATATAGGAATACAAAATGGACTCGAATTTAGTTGCCAGGGTAAACATGGATGCTTATTGTCCCAAAATTCGAAAGAAACAGCAAAATGTCCACTCCCACATCGGCTGCCCGAAGCCAAGTGTTTGGGAGATGGAAATTACTGTCTACCCATTACACGGACAATCCATCGGCCCGATTTCCACTGGTCTAAATAGGGGTAGGTTAGTAACTTCAATTAGATGTGACACGACCGCCTCTGAGCCCATTCCGACACGGTGTGCGTCAAACATGGGTGGCAAAACTTATTTGATTCAAGCTCGTCCGAAAGACCTCTGTTTCTCCCTCCATTCCCCATTCATACACGGTGGGCGGCAAAACACCCTCTCCTCATCTGAAATAGATGTAGGCTAATATTTTAAATAGGGACAGATGTGTAACTTCCATCAGACGTGACACAACCGCCCTACCTGTCAGCCCCGTTCATACACCGTGGGTGCCAACCGTGGGCGGCAAAACACCCTCTCCTCGCCCGAAATAGTTACCGACAAATATTTGGGAGATGCGAGATTACCGTCCTATCCCCAACCAACGGGACGTCCAAATTTGAAACGGGGGATAAGTTCGTAACTTTCCCATATTTCAGACAAGCGCGTCCCAAAACACATGGTTCCCCGTACCTCTCCCTCCATTTTCCCATTCATACACCGTCCGCGCTAGAACACCCCATTCCCACACCAGCCTCCGTCCGCCACCCCATCCATCGCCGCCGTCCTCCACCACATCCATCGCCACCGTCCTCCACCATGCCGGAGCACCTACCAAGACCGCGTCGTCCACTGCTAGAGATGGACATTTCTCATCCACGGCGACAGACCAATAGCCTTGCATCTCGTCCTCTCGCTTCATCGGCGTCGTCGTCCTCTTTGCCGGGGCTGCTCACACGACCTTCTCTTCCACCGCAACGGGACTTATCCCCCAATGCACCCGTCTACCATCGCAGATCTGCTTCAACGCCACCGACAGCCATCGCACCCCCGACGCCTACACGGCGCCGCAAGAGAGGTGGTACTTCATATCTCCTCAACTTTTTGATCTCAACCAGAAAATAGATCTTAACTTGGTTACTATACTTTCTTTTCAGCTCTTAGAATTTAGTTCTTAGTTCGAAGCAAACAATGGATGCTAAATATCATTTCTCCGGTTTGCAGCTTCAAATCTGCCATGGCACAGCCATAATACGGTTTAATTGATCATGCTTAGGGTTTAATTGATCATGTTGGTTCCGTGGTGGTTTCTTTAATAGAAATCAGAGGGGAAACCCTCTTTTGCTAAAAAAATATATGCTTAGAGTTTCCCCCTTTTATGATCACTATACGATCAGAATACATGCTTCGTGTCATAATAACACTGCTCCACCCATCAAGCTAAACAAGCTTAGTTGTTCAAATACGAATATGATATTATTAAAATAGAGTAGTTTAATTGGTGAGCTTAATGGTCCTAAATTAGTTCCGAAAATGCATGTTCGCCACTCGGGTGTGTATCTCTGTGTGTGGTCTGGTCAGCACGGTTGGGGAGGTGAACTTTGCATATGTAGGGGTTTATAGGGAGACACTCTCCGAGTTGAAACCGCAATGCATTCCATATATAATCTGACTACTTTGTATGTTTTCATGAATCTCAGATTCTGAACAGCGTCATAATGATTATGAGCTTGCGCGCATGAAAAGAATAAAACAGAACAATGCCATGGCTGTCAAACTTGGCATTAAGGGACTGAAATCAAGTCTGGATGCAATGCAATGCAAACACTCTCCACCTACAGATTCATGCTCAGAATATGATCCTAACAGTGATTCTGAGCTAGAGGGAGACCTAAGTCAATGTAGCTCCCTAGTGGAGGAGTCAGAGGAAGATGCCCTATCTTATTCACCCATCAAGGTACTTGCTCTAACTTTCCAAGGTTACATTGCTCGCACATATCTTGCAACTGATGCTTTGCATTGCTTCTACTTTGTTGAACTATCATTTGCTTAGTTTACACATCGTGTATGTGAATACGCCCTGCCTATCCATTTTCAGTAGATATTCCATCTATCATCATACCATATTTATCCATTCAAATGTTGTTCTTGTGTATCAGACGTTCAAAAGGAAGAGGGTGATTGCTGATCATGGAGGAGCACAAGCAAAGTATTTGGAAAGGTAGTGGCACCTGATAAATCAAATAGCCCATTAGGTGTAGTTGCAATATCACATGACCCACAAAATACCCCAACTCTAGCAGACTCTAGCCCTACTACATTGGTCATTTCAGATGCCCCAACTCAGCAGACCCCAACTGCAGCAAACAGTATGATTATGCCAGTTGACACAGCACCAGCTGTAAGATGCAAAACCCCCATTCCAGCAAGGAGTACACCAAATCCAGTTGCCAAATCCCTTTTCGAACCAGAGAGAGCCCCAATTGCAGCAAATAGGACCCCTGTTCCATTTCTTCCCAGTTTAGAAGACGAAGCTTATGTTGTTGTCAGGAACTTTGTGCGCATCTTTCCTTCATGGAAAGATTATACCGCAGACACAGAACAATTTACAGTCTTCCTCCGCAACTTACGCGTAAGTAATGTACTAATGTTATTCATGGTCATTACTGCATATGTTTCTGCTGATAGAAGACACAAGATTCCATTCTTTTAAATAGGCGAGGCGCAAACTGGATTGTGATGACGAGCAAGGGTTGGTTGCGATTTTCAAGCACTCATTGATGAAGTATCGTTCCTACCTGAGGCAAGCGCACTTCGATGGCAAGCCTCTGAACGAAATTTATGTAAAGTCTCCGGTGCTACATTTATCCGACGATGACTAGAATAATCTTGTTACACATTGGTCTCGGCTGCAGTCTAAGGTACTGTCTATGATATCACATCAGAATTTGAACTACATTTCTGCATTTGCCTTAATGTCTCACTTGTACGAAAACTTTTAGCAGAAGAACATTCGTTCTCAAGGGACCACATAATCTCGCAACTATACTGCACATTGCATTGCTCTTGTGAGTACCTCTTTCCCTATATGACCATACTTACTTTCATAGCTGTTTGATTATGTAGCATCACTGCACATGTTAGCCTCGTAATTGTCCATTTGGTGGACATTATAAGATCCGTATGGACTACTACATAAATTTAGAATCAACCCAATGCTTTTGAAGAGGTTTAGCTCTGCAGTCCTCTTGTAAGGACTGAACGTGGTCTATCACTGTACTTCCATTAACAGCTACTCCCTCCATCCCATAATATAAGAACGTTTTGTACAGTACACCAGTGTTCAAAACACTCTTGTATTATGGGAAGAGGGATTGGTTCATTTTGTAGCATTCTGCATCTTATCTCCCTCGCCCACCATTTACTAAAAAAGATCAGATCTATATTTAATCTTACCAACAAGTAGAATACACAGACAATGCCAGTGCAGAAGTGTAGCCCATTGCTCTTGTCAGTACATTTTGTCCTGTAACGCTTGTACTTCCAGGGATTGGTAGTTGATCATGTAGCATCAATCTGCATCTTATATTCATTATCCTCTATCCCTTCCAGTATTATCATATCTATAATTACTCTCTACAAAATGTAGAGTATATGCAATGCTTATGAAGAAGATTCTGTGCGGAAATTCTTGAGTTATCCTTCCCTTGCCATGGAGAAGGGCATTATAAAGCCGGTGTTAACTGTTAATGTAAGTCAGTCCTTCTAAAGCCTTTATCCTCAACTGCTGTTTAATTTGCTCATACTCCCTATCGTTTACTGCTGTTTAGTTTGCTGTTTCTACCAAAATGCATGTTCGTAAGAACCGTAAGTTCTAAGTTTTACTTGTAAAACCAAATTCCTTATTCATACCATGCACATTACTTAATACTCCCTATATGTATGCTTGTTTTTGTGGATCTATAATCCAGTGTGTGGTGAAGCAGCCCACGTTTGCACCTTGTCATCTCCTATTTTATCTTACTGATGTGGCTGATGATATGAACAACATGCCATGCACATTATCCAAAATAGATACAATGATTTTGTTTTCCCTTCATCTATGCTTGTTATGTTGACATGGTAATCTAGTAGTGTGGTGAAGCTCCCCGCATTATGAACAATGCCAAATTATGCTATTGATATTTTGAACATACTCTTTATTTTATAATTTGAAATTGGATAGAATTGACAGAATAGTTATCATCTTTGTTTATACACGTGCAAAACCTGTCATCTCTCTGCTTTGTTTCAGGGTGATATGCCTGATGGCATGCACAAGTCTGCTGAAGGCTGTGAGACAAACCCAACATATATTGCAGCAAAGAAGGCAAGACATCTTGAAGATAGCGAGACAACCCCAAAGTCTTGTCTTGATGCAGTGTTCAAGTTACGTGAGACTAACAGTCAGACAAGCTCACATAATTCGTTGTCTGAATCAGTTCGACTTCTTCAGTCCCAAGTTCTAGCAGAAAGGCATTCTGCAACTCAACTTCGACTTGAAGTCCTATCTCTAAGAAAGATTGCAGAGAACACCAATGAGAACCTCGTCGCTAAACAGCTACACTTGGAAGCTATGACCGACATGCTAGGCCGGTCTCACAGCCTTGCTCAGCAGCTTGCGCAGCAGTTCCCCCGCAAGGCTAACCTTTCTTGAACTGTCTTAGAAGTGGTCTCGGTTCAGTATTATTTTGTTACGCTGCAATGGTGCCCAGTTTTTGTAATCTGCTTCTTCGTTGCACTTTATGATCACTGGTGGCGAACTTTGATGCCCAGTGGATGTAATATACCTTAAATCCTTTATTGTGTAGTGTAGGTTTATTCTTAGTTACTATGTCGTAATTTCTTAATTGTATAGAGTAGGTTTGTTCTTAATTCCTACTAGTTACGCAGCAGCCCCGAATGAACCCCGGCCCATGATTGTGTGAATCAAATCACGGGCTTTTAACATGCCAAAATTGTCTGGGTCCTTGTTTGGCCCAATCAGATATCAGCTGCGAGTAGGCCGGACGCAAACCGGGCCGTAGTTAGGCCCAACTATATGACAGGCTTTTAACAGACCGAAATGTTAAACGTGCCCTTAACAGGCCAAAACTAATATCAGGCCAAATTACTAAGTGGGCCTTTAGCAAGTGGGCCCAAAAGCATAGTGTCAAGTTGACGGGCCGAATCTGATATGGGCCATAATTGAGCCCAAAGCCTCTTAAAGGGCCGGACCTGATCTGGGCCGTAATTTGGCCCAGAACGTGGTAGGCTTTTAACGGGCCGGATCTCATATGGGCCACTATTAGGCCCGGAGCGTGGCAGGCCATTAATGGACCGGATCAAATATGGGCCGGCATTTGGCCCAAAACATAGCAGCCAGTTAATGGGCCGACCTACTAGGGTCCTCAAAATCTTGTGGGCCTATAGCTGGGCCGGCCTATTAATGTCGGTGAAATCTCGTGGGCCTTTAGCTGGGCCGGCCCATTATGACCCGCAAGAATCTTGTGGGCCTTTACCTGGGACGGCCCATTATGGCACACAAAAATCTTGTGGGCCTTTACCTGGGCCGGCCCATTATGGCCCGCAAAATCTTGTGGGCCTTTAGCTGGGACAGCCCATTATGGTACGCAAAATCTCGTGGGCCTTTAGCTGGGCCGGCCCATTATGGTCCGCAAAATCTTGTGGGCCTTTAGTTGGGCCGGCCCATTTAAACTTATTGGGCCGTGCCACGTGTCGACGTATCCTAGGCGTCTTCTGTCCAGTGAGTGGATGACATATGTCCCGACGATGAGCCGACACGTGTTTCCTCTAGCCAATGATGATTTTACACGTGGAAAATCCCCATTGGTCGGGGCTGTTAACGGGTTATCGGATCCAAAACCCGACCCGATAGCTTAACGGCGTTCCGTTATGGTGGATGCCACGTGTCGGTCACCCTTGACGAAAGCACTTCTGTGACGCGCGATTTATCGTCATGGAAGTGGACACTTCCGTGATGATAATTTTGGTAATGTCATGGAACACTTCTACGACAGCACAGGTATGACTATCTTAATTCTGTCATAAATTTGTCATGGATGTACATGCATGACAAAAAAGCGACCTACTGTGACAAACACGTATCATCACGGAAGTGTATTTTTTTTGTAGTGTGTTGAACTATGTGGCTTAGGTCATCGACATCGGGTGGTCGGACATATGTACCTTGGAAGTTGTCAAGGAAGGCTTCTTCCAAGTTCTCCCAGCTGCCGATGGAATTTTCAGGCAGGCTGTTCAGCCAGTGTCTAGCTGGTCCTTTGAGCTTTAATGGGAGGTATTTGATAGCGTGGAGGTCATCTCCTCGGGCCATGTGGATGTGGAGAATAAAATCTTCGACCACACTGCGGGATCGGTTTGTTTTGTCGTATGATTCAATATTGACGGGCTTGAACCCCTCGGGGAATTCGTGATCCAGCACCTCATCGGTGAAGTAGAGAGGGGGTGCGGCGCCTCTATAGCGGGCCGCGTCACGGCGCACCTCCAATGAAGTCTGTCTCCGGTTATCGGCCCGGGTGTAATTAAGTTTGTCACCTCCGAGTAGGTGGCTGTCATCCCGAGTGGGGAAGCGTCCTCGCGATCCGTAAATTGATCTGGTGTGTCCTGCCCTACTGTCCCTGTTTTTGCGAGGTGGTGGGGTCGCTTGTTGTTCGGCCCGAGTTGCCGTTTTATCCCGTCCACGGGGTGGTCGGTCTGCCGCACTATCCCGACTGCATGGTGGTTGTTCCGCATTACGCGAGGGAAGTATGGGATTTGGTGCCTCCTCATCGAACTGAGGTAGCAGTCTGCGCTTTGGGTAACTCTTGGCTGGGCGCTTGAGGCCATTTTCTTCGGCTGCCAGGACTCGGTCCATCTATCAATGAGTAGGTCTTGATCGACTTGGAGTCGCTGCTGCTTTTTCTTTAGGCTTCTTGCAGTAGCTATTAGCTGGCGCTTGAAGCGCTCCTGCTCTAGGGGTGCCTCAGGCACGATGAAATCCTCACTGCCGAGGCTCTCCTCATCCTTGGAGGGTGGACGATAACTATCATCATCTGGGTCGCTCGGCATGTCCTATTTATCAGGGTTAGCTTGCTCATTGTCCTGTTCCTCCTGTTCGGATGCTGCTCCAACAGGGTCTTTGTTGTTTTTGGCGTTGTCCGGAGTGCTATTTTCTCCGATGCCAGTATTGCCATCTTTTGAGAGGCGTGGTTTAGAGCGGTGTTTAGGGCGCCAGCGCTTGGACTGTGTCTCAGAAGGTTTATTCACATCCGGGTCTTCTTTGTCATCGCCGCTAGATTCTTTAGGTGTATCAACCATGTACACATCGTATGAAGAGGTGGCCGTCCAACGTCCTGTGAATTGCGGGTCTTGGCCTTGCTCCTTATCAGCATCGTCGTCTATACCGTCGATGACTTCGGAGTCATAATCCAGCACGTCGGTTAAGTCTTCGACGGTAGCATGAAGTGGGTGGCAGGTGGGAAGCAAAATTCTTCGTCGTCAGCCCCTAGTTCGAGCCGGACATAGTTCGGCTGTGAGTCTCTCGTGAATGACATGTTCTTTAAAGAGTTTAGCACATTGCCCAAAGGTGAGTGCTGAAAAACGTCTGTGGCGCTGAATTCGAAGATCGATAACCGATCTAGCTCGGTGTCCGCGAGCGTACATGGTCCGGAACTTATAGTCGGAGACGAGTCCGGAGTTCCTTTGATGCAAATATTGCAGGGTGTCGAGTCTGCGTGCGGATCTAGCGCTGCGGACTATGTGGCCTCGAATGGCACGATCTGCTCTGGTTCTAAGGCCATTGCAGCAGCAGGAGCCATCTCCTGAATCTGGTCCGATGATGGATTTAAGTCATGTTCATCGGGGTGAGGGGGGGCGATCGATGCGGTCTCAAATCCATTGAAGATCAAGTCTCCACGGATATCTGCGACATAGTTCGAGCTTCCGAATCTGACCTGGTGGCCAGGGGCATAGCTATCGATCTGCTTCAGATGGCCAAGCGAGTTGGCTCGCAGTATGAAGCCGCCGAACACGAGAATCTCTCCGGGGAGGAAGGTTTCTCCTTGGACAACGTCACTATAGACGATTGAAGGGGCCATCGAACCTTTCGTTGACGGCATAGTGGAACTCTTGAAAGCACCAATGTTGGTGTCAAAACCGACGGATCTCGGGTAGGGGGTCCCGAACCGTGTGTCTAGGATCGATGGTAACAGGAAACGGGGGACACGATGTTTACCAGGTTCGGGCCCTCTCTATCGAGGTAATACCCTACGTCCTGCTTGATTGATCTTGATGAATATGAGTGTTACAAGAGTTGATCTACCACGAGATCGTAATGGCTAAACCCTAGAAGTCTAACATGTATGTCTATGGTAATGTGTCTGCTTTCCGGACTAAGCCCTCCGGTTTAT
>NC_041380.1:495761019-495807173 GCF_002162155.2 Triticum dicoccoides | reverse complement strand
GTCTAGGATTTACATAGAGTCGGTTACATAAGAAGGAATCTTCATAGTCGGTCGCCAAACTTGCGTTCCACGCCAAGAAGAGTCCAATCCGGACACAAGTACAGTCTTAGGCCTTCATGTCTTCACAGTCCATCAGTCCGGCCCATAGATAACAGGCCGGATGCCTGAGGACCCCTTAGTCCAGGACTTCCTCAGCGAGTCCGCTCCACCTCCTGCGCCTTGTCGACCCGCCACGGTCCTCTACCGCTTCGGATCGTAGTTGTCGCGGCTTCATCATCGTTTCCGAGCTGCTGGCCTCGCCGTGTAAGTCACCGCCATCTCAGCGCACCCCCGCTTGCTTCTGCTGAGCCGCCGTGCCCGAGAAGGAGAGTGGATCGGAGACAGGAATATGGTGCGGCGAGATGTTTCTTTATGGATAAGGACGTTCCGGTCAGGCGCATGCATGGAAAAAAGAGAAGGCAAAAGGTCTCCACTATATTGTTTATTGGCACAAGTCTCGAAATTTGACAAGCATCAGGCCTGTTAGATGGCAATACGAGGACTCCATGAAGCTAGAGTACTACCACTTGCTGACAATCGCTACGCACGGCAAAAGTAAACCTGGCCGAAACCATCTCACCAGAAGAAATACAAAGAAGAAGAAGCGGCCAAGCTAGCCATGCAATGTCAAAGCAATGTACACATGCACGTAAGTCAAATCAAAAAGGGGGAAAGGACAAGCCAAGTACATCCACTCAACGTGGAAAACAAAAAGAAAAAAAAGAAGAGGATAACAACTATACCGGTCTGGACATTTGATGGGACGAGAGTTGTTACGCCAAGTCAACTACGACCCGGACTCTACTGCGCGCGACCCGGCCACCTCCGCATCCGCACCTTGAGCCGCCGCCTCGAGCAGCCCCTGCCGAGCCGGCTCACCTCAACGCCGCAGCCTCACCTCCACCTCCTCCATCGGGGTACTACGCCTCTGAGCCGTCGTCGGCATTCTCGTACCAATCGCGAGCCGTTCGCCGTTGCGTTCGTCTCATTATTATGAGCCACCGCGTCGGCCCTCTTCTTTGCCATCGGGTGAGCCGCCTCCTCTGTAGTCTCGTGCTGGATTTGAGCTGCTGCACCGCCAAGCCCTGCAGGCCCGTCCGTGCCTGCAAGTTGCCCCGTCAGCGCCTGCAAACCGCCGCTATGAGCCGCTACCGCTTCAGTCGTCAGCCTCGTCTCCGAATGGCCCGGGCTTCGATGCCACGGGGTCGACATCACGTCACAATCACTGTTTCCACCTACGACGCCTCTGCGTGCGCATACTCCTTCCCCTCTGCGTTTGCTCGCAGTGCATGGCCCGCCCTGAATTCTTCTCTGCTCTGCTTCACGCGCGCGCAGTTGCGACCTGCCTCGCGCCCGGTCCAAGCCGCCTTCCGTGATCGCTGCTTCTGCCTCCTGCCGGGTCACCTCCGCCTGCAGCTGGCGCCGGTTCTTCCCCGCCCGGCCGTCTACACCTCAAGTGCCGTCGAGCCTCTTCGGCCACAGCTGCGCCGAGCGGCCACCTGCCTCGACCCGCCTTGGCATCGCGCCGCCCTTGCAGGAGCAGGTATGGTTCCGCCCGCCTTGTCCTTGAGCTGCCGCTGCCGTTGAGAACCTTTGCCTCACCTCGCTGGGTGCTCTGCCAGCGCCAGCCCTTCGCGTCGCCGAGCCACCCTTCGTTTGAAGCTGCCGAGGCCGTAACCCGCCAGTGCCCCCGTTGAGCCGCCGCTGCTCTCAGCCTCTGTCGTGGTCCGGAGCCTCCGGGCTGTAGAAAATATAGGATAGCTAATATTTCTGTTATTCTATGTTGTATTGATCTAACACAAGTGTGGGGTATATATAGAGTATAATATGAGGGAGAGAGACTTGGAGTAGAGGGCAAGTTGTACGATTTAATCCTATTCTATCTCTAACTCCTAATCTCTAACTTAACATAATTATACTTCTAACATTCCCCCTCAGTCGTAGCGGGAGTGAAGCGGACACTGAATTTGAACTCTTATGCTTTCGTCATCTTCTCCGCCGCGCCATCATCAACTGCGTCTCTGATGGGTCGGCACCTAAGGCGGTGACTGCGTCCCCTTTTGGTGCCTAACTGCCTTCTCCTCTATTCCCTCCCGCAGTCATAGCGGGAGTGGCGTGGACGCTGGTGACGATGCAGACGCTATTGACTGGAGTTGTTACCGATGTGTTGCTGTAGACGTAGCCGTGGTCGAAGTAGTCGTGGTTGATGTAGGAGTCATCGTGGATGATGAAGCCGCACAAAGCCGGAGGCGCAAAAAAAATGCGCTATGACGGAGCTGCAGACGTGGACGGTGCATCTTGCGGATGTCAGAGGATGCCGTCGGCGATGAGTCCACCGGTTTTGCCAAGACCGGAGGAAGCCCATCGAGCACACGTCGGTTTTGCCAGAACCGTGTGGCCGTGTAGGGTCGTCACTGTAGTGACGCCGTGTCGATGCAGTCGTGCCGTCGTGCCGTCGTGGATGACGCGGAAGATGCCGTCGTCGTGACGCGGTCATTGCCGTCGTCGAGATCGCGCCTTGCAGAAAAGTCTGTCAGAGGACGCTAGATGTCCATCTTGTGGACGAGGCGGCGGCGGCCGTGTGTTGACGATGATGCTGGTGAAGACCATGTTGATGGAGACCTTGGTGGTGAAGTGTTGGCTATGGCGTTGCAACCGCGTGTCGACGATGATGTCGCTTGAAGATGTCCCTTCGGCGACGATATGTCGATTCCGTGTCGCGCCGGAGAAGTATGTTGGCTCGGGGTAGTCGTACAGTTCGATGTCGTTCGGCTCGGGTCAATGAATATTGATGTAGATCGCTCGGTGTAGACGGCATGGCGGGGCGCGAGTGGTCTGTCTGGTCGATGGAGTTGGCTTGATGTAGACCTCGCCTGCGCGTGTGTCCGAAGTCGATGAAGACAGCTGATGCAATGCTGCATGCCCTCCCGTGATTGATTGCGCCCACGGAGTCGCCGTGCGTCGGGATGATGCAGACACGTGCAGCCGGGCCCTCGGAGTTGCATCGTTGAAGCTAGCCGAATCGATACCAAGCCTGAGGCCTGATATAGCACGTACGTGCTGTTTTTGTGCATGCCATACAAGTGCATGGCTGCATGGGTCGATGGAGGTGCTTGCCGATGTAGTTGTCCACGCTCCCGGCCTCCGAGTTCCCGACTTCTCGATGGATGGGTGCAAGTGCCGGCTCCAAGGGAATCGATCTGCTCCCAGTCCGAGTTGCCGATGCGATCGCTGTGTGTCGAAGCCGATCGAAAACCGATCGTGTGCGTGGGCCGCCTGTCGCCCGCACATGTCCTCGGCGTCTGGCCGGAGCCAGAGGTCGGTGAAGATCGATTGGTCGTTGTAGTCCTGCGCGATCGAGGCCGACGTAGATGGCGTGCTCGTCTTGGCGCTTGGATAGATCTCATATCGCCCGGGCTTGGAGCTAAGCATCAGGAGCCGGAAGTCGAGGCGCTGGGCTGCCGCCCGTCCATGGAGTCATCTGCTGTTGCCAGCAGATCGGATAGCTGTCAGCCGCGCGCCGTGCCGCAGAGTCCGCAACCGCTGCTTAAGCAGAAGGAGGCAGCTGAGCCTGATCATGTTGGTGTCGCCTGCATGCTGGAGTCGATGAGCAGCCGCCCTGGATGCCGCCGTGAAGAAGCCGTGCGTCGGCATCGACGCAACTGACGTGGAGTTGATTTGGCTGTCGTCAGAGGCACCGATTTCTGCACTAATACAACGGAAGTTGGAGGGTCTACAGATTTATTTTTGGTAGCTAAAAAGAATTCGATCTAAGAAATCTCGAAAAATTGAAATTGATCTAATCTAAGGAATCAATCTAATGATGATGAACTCGAAAATTGAATCTAAAACTACGAGACCGATCAAATCTTTGACTAATCGGGTGCCGCGCCCCCGAGGAGAGAAGATTAATCTCCCCGGGGGCGGCGCGCTGCGAAAATGGTAGAGGAACCTAGGATCAGCGTCGTGAGACTAACCGCTCTAATACCATGTAGAAAATATAGAATAGCTAATATTTCTGTTGTTCTATGTTGTATTGATCTGACTCAAGTGTGGGATATATATAGAGTACAATATGAGGGAGAGAGACTTGAAGTAGAGGGCAAGTCGTACGATTTAATTCTATTCTATCTCCAACTCGTAATCTTTAACTTAACATAATTATACTTCTAACACGGGCCAGCCTATGCGGCTACTGAGTCGCCGCTCCGGGTTGCCTCTATTATCGTGCCTCGAGTCGCCATGCTCCTCGCTCTGCCTCGCCAGCGGCTCGCCCGTGCCACGCCACGCTCCGTTTCAGCCGCTCCCGTGCGCCGGTTCTCTGACCGCTCCAGGGTCTTGGTGTGGCCATCTGCCTATGCGGGAAAGAAAAGAGGCTGGGCCGGTTGAAAGAAAAGTCAAAGTGGGTAAAAAGGGGGGTCAACATAACCCGGAGGATCTTTCTGAGCCGCCTGGTGCTGCGTTTTTAAGAGCAATTTGATAAAATGACACACATTTCCTGGTACTTTGATTTAGTGACACACTTTTCCTTTCTTTTGATAAAACGACACATGTTTGATTGGGAGTTGGACAAAATGACACAAATAGAATTTCCCCCTCTATTTCCAGGTCAGGCCCACCCGTCATATATATTTTGGACGATTTTGTCCTATTTCTTCCTCTGCTTCGATTGACTCCTCGGTCAACCAGATCGAGGCAGAAGCATGCCGCCGGCAGCCCGGCACGGCGCGTGCCTCCTCCTCCTCCGGACGCTCCGCCGTCTTGTGCTACCTCCTCGCCGTAATTATTCTACACCTTGTGCTCCACCAGTTTAGCGGCGAACTGTAGCGGTACCGACGTGGCTCGGCGATGCTGAGCTCGAGGGTGCGGCGCGGGAGTTCCGACTCGTCGCGGCGCACTCACCTGCAGGCTGCAGCTGCAGGGGAAGGAGCAAGCAGCGGATGACGGTGGCCAAGAAGCAGTCAACATGCTGCTGGAGGGCTTCAAGCGGTTGACGCTGCCGACGGTGCGCGGCGGTGTGCCGACACTGGAGACGAGTCGTCTCACGCGAGGGAAGCCACCCTGCTCCGCCATGGCACCCAAACCTGAGTCCTCTCGGTCTACCTCCTCCGCCGTGCGGCATGGCTTTGAGTGGCTGGCTGTTCGAGGCCTGTAGGGGCTATGGCCTATGGGTGTAGCTTGAAGTATCAAAGTACTTCGTCGCTGCTGCCTGTAGGGGCTATGGGTGTAGCTTGAGCTGGGGCGAGTTTCGCTGGAGACACGGGGGAGAAGCTGGAGCGAGGTGGTGGCGTGGAAATGGGCGCACCATCGGGGGAGAAGCACGGCGAGGCGGCGGCGCTGTTCTTCCTCGCCTCTGTCTCTTGCACCTGTTTCTGTTTCTGTAGATCTGATCGAACAGTCAAACCAGGGGTAAAAGAAGGAAGGGTAAAATTGTCCAAAGTAATATTCCAACCTGGAAATAGAGGAAAAATATATACTTGTGTCGTTTTGTCAAACTCTCAATCAAACATGTGCCATTTTATCCAAGGAAAGGAAAAGTGTGTCACTGGATCAAACTACCAGGAAATATGTGTCATTTTATCAAATTGCTCCGTTTTTAAACCGACATCTCTGTCATCATTGCTACAACCCTATAGCTGATAATTACTGGCTTGACGTATCAGGTGAAACCAATCTAGTATATTTTTATATTACATATTGCTTTTCTTTAAAAGAGCAATTACTTTGGCTTGCAAGTTCTCCCATGCAGGACTCAAACTGGTATATATCACGATCAACTGCGGAGAATCTCAAGTCAACTCATTGAGTCGTCTTAAAGACTCGACGGCTACATGGAAATAGCTGAATAAATGTTGCCAGTTTAAAGGCCGTTCGAAAAAAATTTCGGTTCAAGAAGAATTTATCTCTGGCAAAGCTCGAGTTCTCAGAAAAAATTAAAGGGACCAAAGAGAGTCTATTGCAAGGCACAACTCAAACATAGGTACCCTGCTTCAAAAGACCATTAGGGGCTGATTGTATTTGAATCTAGCTTAATCTCTTTTGGGTCCGACTTTGATAATATTCGAATCAGAGTCGTTAAAAAAGTCTCAAGGTCATTTGGGGGCTTCCCGTTCAAACATAGGTCGTATTCGAAGCAAAGAGAACATAGCTGTCGGTACCCTCTTGATCGGCGGAACGCCAAACCCACTAGGGGGCTTCTTGATCGTATTTGAATCATAGCTTAACCCCTTTTGGGTCCGATTTTGATCGTATTCGAATCAGAGTAAACTCTCAAGGTCATTTGGGGGCTTCCTGTTCAAACATAGGTCATATTCGAACCAAAGAGAACATAGCTGTCGGTACCCTCTTGATCGGCGCAACGCCAAAACCACTGGGGCTACATGATCGTATTCGAATCCTAGCTTAACCCGTTTGGTCCGGTTTACTGATCGTATTCGAATCAGAAGCCTCATTTTTTCTATGTTTGGCTTAATTTTTTTGAAAACAATCTTTTGTTTTGTCTTGAGACCTTTTTGTTCATATCTGAAGCATATATTTGGTTTCGGTTAACCCGGCTTGACTTTGGATGACAAGTCGCCATATGTGACAATCATAAACATTTGGAAGTTTTGGCTTCTAAAGATTGGGTTATCACCCTTACTGCACAGGTATCCTAAACCGGCAGTACGATTCAATATCACAGGAACCGATTTTCCAAACCGGATTATATTATTCAAATCTTTAATAGCCAACATGGCTGGATTTTTATTATGGTTATCAATAGCCAATATTATGATGGAGGTTTTCAAAGTCGCTTCAGTGCAATTGTTATTATTTTATTAATGGACATGATTTGTTTTTACAATGGAGGGAATAGTCTCGAGTCGCTGCAGGCTTACGACCCGACACTTGGGGGCTACATTATTCAAATTGAGATTACATCAAATATGCAAGTCCCATGTCACTGCCAGCATGCACCATGGCACTTGGGGGCTAATGTAAAGTCATTTTTTGATCAACTTATTGAAGACCCGACTCATCCCATTGTAATGAGCCGGCCCTTGGGGGCTACCAATTGTTCCTGTCAAAAATTCAAGGTACACAAGCCTCAGTCCATTATATTGAAAGATCCACTACTCAGTTGGTAGAGTACAAAGCTCTTAACCTTATGGACGTGGGTTCAAGCCCCATGGTGGAGATTACATCATATGATGTTATTATCAATGAATTATATACAAAGTCCCAGCTCAATATTATCTTACTGAGTCGGCCCTTGGGGGCTACACATTGCTGCTCAAGTCTACATGATCATATTTACAAAGTCCCTGCTCATTATTGCATAATGACCCGGCCCTTGGGGGCTACAAATGATATGAATATAGTGGAGATCTACATCTTCAAGCCGGCTGAAAATCAGATGAGTATTTCAAGGCCAA
This sequence comes from Triticum dicoccoides, assembly GCF_002162155.2. Classification (NCBI taxonomy): domain Eukaryota; kingdom Viridiplantae; phylum Streptophyta; class Magnoliopsida; order Poales; family Poaceae; genus Triticum; species Triticum dicoccoides. Next base: position 495,799,719 of record NC_041380.1, on the reverse strand, counting down.
TATTCTTCACAATATTTTTCTGTGAGAAACCAATGTCAGCAAATTGATTATGAAGTTGGTATATTGACCCGGACTTCCCACAAGAAGGAAATGACAAGGACTTAAGGATGATTAGGTGCTGGCTTATAAGAGTTCTTAACCCGGAGCATAATCTGTCAAAATTGTTCTTGTGTTTGTTTTACAAGATCAGCTTAACATGGATGAATCCAAATTAAACTAGGGGCTAATGTCGAGGATATACCCCGCGGTGTGACCCGGCCGGAGATATAACCCGGCTGGGACTTGATGTTTCATTGGTGACCCGGCAGACTATAAGCCGGTGGGAACAATTAAGCAGGTTAAGCCGGCAGACATAGTCATGTAAGCCGGCAGACGCGGTCAAGCATTGTAAGCCGGTAGACACAATCATGTAAGCCGGACAGTTAAGCCAGATAGTTAAGCCAGATTGTAAGCCAGATTATAAACCGGCTTATGTTAAGAAGACCAAGACGTTAAGAATCCCAAGACATTAAGAAGCCCAAGGCGTTAAGAAGCCCATGGTGAGAAGCCTATGGTAAGACGTCAAAATAGGTTAAGTCCTAATCCGAGTTTGACTCTACATGTAACCCGCCCCTTAATCTTATATAAGAAGGGGCGGGGCACCCCAAGAGAGGAGGGCAAGAAAATAGTCGTTAGGGCTAGACGCAACTAGAGGAGAGCCAGATTTATGATGTCTCCCTCATGAGCATAATGAGACCTAGCCGCAAACAACATGTAGGGCTATTACCGGATAATGTTTCCCGGGGCCCGAAGCTATCTAAATCCTTGTCTTGTGTGTTGCGTCTCTCGTCCCGATCAACCCCTCTCAAGGTACCACATAGATGCGTTGGCCTCACGACTAAGTCCTCACACTAGGACATCTGCCGTGACAATTCCACAACAGGTTTCTAATAGAGTTTTTGCTTTATACTTCGATTGTGTGATGAACTGTTACTTATTCATAGGAAGTATATGATGCAAGTTCTACGATAAAAGTCCTATGTTTAAATTTGTTGTTGTCATAATAATCAACATGATGCTTCTATGTCCGTATTTTGTTTTTATCGACACCTCTCTCTCAAAGCATGTGGACATGTTTTTTGATTTCGGTTTTCGCTTGAGGACAAGCAAGGTCTAAGCTTGGGGGAGTTGATACGTCCATTTTGCATCATGTTTTCTTACTGTTATTTATAATTTTTTAACCATAATAATGCTTTTTGGATCAATTCTAATGCCTTTTCTCTCATAATTTACAAGGTACACACAAAGAGGGAGAATTCCGACAACTGGAAATCTGGACCTGGAAAAGCTACGTCGGGCCACCTATTATGCACTACTCCAAATAAGCTAAAACTGCATGGGGATTTTTATGGAATATATAAGAAATATTGGAGCCAATAACTACCAGATGGGGGCCACCAGGTGGGCACAACCCACGTGGGCGCGCCAGGGCCCCCAGGCGCGCCCTGGTGGGTTATGGCCTCCTCGGCCCACCTCCGGTGCCCATCTTCTGGTACATAAGTCATTTTGACCTAGAAAAAATAAGGAGAAGGTTTTCAGGACGGAGCACCGCCGTCTCGAGGCGTAACTTTGGCAGGAGCACCTTTGCCCTCCGGCGGTGCAATTTCGCTGGGGGGACTTCCCTCCCGGAGGGGGAAATCATCGACATCATCATCACCAACAACTCTCCCATCCCGGGGAGGGGAATCTCCATCAACATCTTCAACAACACCATCTCATCTCAAACCCTAGTTCATCTCTTGTATTCAATCTTGTTACCAGAACTATAGATTGGTGCTTGTGGGTGACTAGTAGTGTTGATTACATCTTGTAGTTGATTACTATATGGTTTATTTGGTGGAAGATTATATGTTCAGATCCAATATGCTATTTAATACCCCTCTAATCATGAGCATGTTTATCATTTGTGAGTAGTTACCTTTGTTCTTGAGGTCACGGGAGAAATCATGTTGCAAGTAATCATGTGAATTTGGTATGTGCTCGATATTTCGATAGTATGTATGTTGTGATTCCCTTAGTGGTGTCATGTGAAGGTCGACTACATGACACTTCACCATATTTGGGCCTAAGGGAATGCATTGTGGAGTAGCAGTTAGATGATGGGTTGCGAGAGTGATAGAAGCTTAAACCCCAGTTTATGTGCTATTTCATAAGGGACCGATTGGATCCCAAAGTTTAATGCTATGGTTAGAATTTATTCTTAATACTTTTCTCGTAGTTGCGGATGCTTGCGGGAGGGTTAATCATAAGTAGGATGTTTGTTCAAGTAAGAGCAGCACCTAAGCACCGGTCCACCTACATATCAAATTATCAAAGTAGCAAACACGAATCGAACCAACATGATGAAAGTGACTAGATGAAATTCCCGTGTACCCTCAAGAACGATTTGCTTATCATAAGAGACCGTTTTGGCCTGTCCTTTGCCTCAAAAGGATTGGGATACCTTGCTGCACTTTTGTTACTATTATTATTACTTGCTTGTTACAAATTATCTTGCTATCAAACTACTCTGCTACTTACAATTTCAGCACTTGCAAACAATACCTTACCGGAAACTACTTGTCATTTCCTTCTGCTCCTCGTTGGGTTCGACACTCTTACTTATTGAAAAGAGCTACAGTTGATCCCCTATACTTGTGGTTCATCATGGTCTGGCTCTCCACAATAGTGTCAATGCATGATCACACCATGCCTTGACATTTTTTGCCACCATTACTGCAAGAAACTTCATGTGGGGCCTTCCTTCTACTCTTGCATGGCCTGCCTACCTGCTTGGTGTACAATGGTGGCTTAATTGGGGGTCCATTCATCCTCTCCCATTCTGTCTTATCTCTGCAGGGGTAGATGATGTTGTTGTATGCTTTCTTGAACATCCCAACAGAATAGCATTGGTTAACCAGTAGGAGGGGATTCACTCTCTCATGTCTAGCACATGCTATAGCATGTAGACAGGGTGTGCCACCCTTCTGCCACCTCTTGCAGCTACACTTATTACTGTGCCAATCAACAATGTAGTCAGCCCTCTATCACCAACCTGAAAGACTCCATCACCAGCCCCATCAACATAGCAGGTGTTTGCCCATTCAGTTAGCTTATCAACCTTTTTCTTTATCTTAGGGCATACGCCTCCTTTCATCTTATCTCCTTCTATCTGCTTGGTGTAGTGCCTCTGCATCAATTGCCCTTTAGTCATTTCAAGCATTGACAATATTGGTAGCTCCCTAGCATCTAATATGTACCTGTCCATGTAAATCACACATCACTAAATATTTGAATAGAGTAACAACTAGCATATGAGAACATCAATGCAGTTGGTTCTTTCTTGTTAAATACTTCACAATTGTTGTTGAGCAAGATATCACACTTGGGTAGATCACTTTGAAAACCCCTAACCCAAGTGTTAGGTTCAAGCTCATGCAATCATTTGTAGGCATCCAAGTTAATTTCCTTCATCTCATTCATGTATTGCTCATATTTCACAGTAGTGTTGCTTCTTGCTATCTTCCAAAGTTGGTTCTTTAGTACATCACCTTTGAATTGCTGCTGGGAGTATTTCCACATGTGCCTCACACAGAACCTATGTTCTGACTGTGGAAACAGCTCATCTACAACATTTATTAGGCCCTGCAAAATAAGTAACAACTACTTCATATGGTGCTGAACTGAATGAAAGAAGGTATCATAAGAGCAAGCTATGAAGATCAACATCATTTACCTTTTGTTTATTAGACATAATAGTCCATGGGGTGGTGCTCATGATGCCTAGATCATTCTTAAGCCTCTCAAGGAACTAACACCAGTTGGGCTTGTCCTCCACTTCAACCACAACAATAGCAATAGGGAAAATACAATCATTTGAGTCAATTCCCACAACAGTTAGCAGTTGTCCTCTATACCTTGTATTAATATGACATCCATCAATGAATATCATTGGCCTACACCCCTGAATAAAACCTCTTTTGCAAGCATCCAGGCACATATATGCTTTGCTGAACCTTGCTTGATCATCAAGTTGGACAAAAAATGAACTGCCTCGGTTACTTCTCCTAAGTTCATTTCCATAGTCCCACAACAAATTGTACTGGGCCTCTTCATCAACAAATTGAGTTTCTCAGATGGTTTTAGACTTGCTACAAAGACTGTGAATGCCCGTGGGTTGCTACGGTGACAATTCTGGAAGTGAGCCGAACAAACAATTAAGTGACATGCATAAGAACATCTCCAACAGCCGCCCAACGAGCGGCACGCTAAAATTCAGTTTGCAGCGTGCTGATCGCCTGCTTTGGCACGGCGGAGAGCGCTGGCTCCAGCGGCCGCGGTAAATTTAGCGCGCGCACGTAGCTCCAGCAGGTGCGTTAAAATGCAGCGCACGCGCTCTCGCACAAACACTTTGGACTACAGTGCATAGGTATTTTGTTCATAGATAAAAAGATACATAGTTCATAGCATAGATAAAAAACGATACAAAGATATTTTACATAGTTAATAGCTTAGATAGATAAAAATAACTACGGTGCAACTACATAATAATTAAACTACGGTGCAACTAGAACTACTCCGAGTCGTCCTCATCATCACCCTTGCTGGTGTTGTCCGAGGTAGAGATCCACACGTCCTCCCAACGATCATCGTCTGACGAGAAGAATGACTTCCCACCAGCGTTGACGAGATCGCACTTCGATATGGCCAGTGCCTTCGCCGACGCCTGTCTGCTCGCTCCGCGCGGCACCTTGCCATCCTCTAAGTCCAGAAGGCGTGCTCGTTGGCGACGTCCTCCGGGTGGCGCCGGCACCACTCCGCCATGGCTCGCTCGTCCTCCTCGGCGATGAGGAGGCGGCGCTGCCGCCGACGGTGCTCCGCACGGTCCAGGTCCGTGATAAGACGAGGAGGAGGGGCGACGGCCTGCGCCTGCTCACACGTGTAGACGTCGTGGAAGTTCACTGCGCGCGAGGCCTCTCTAGGCGCCACGCTGCTGTATCGTACGCACGGGCGGCCTCGTGTGCGGTCTCGAACGTGTCGAGGCCGAGCCGGACGTCGCCGGACCGGATCTCGGTGTAGTACGTACCGGAGGGGCGCTCGCGAGCGCCGTGGTAGCTCGAAAATGCCCGGCGGCGCGGCGTCATGGTGGCGCGGTGGTGGCGGGGCGCTAAAGCAGCGAGGTAGCAGAGGAAGCGGCGAGGAGGTAGGGAAGAGCGCGCGTGGTAGTGTGGATAGCCGTGTGGCGAGCGCCGCAATTTATAGGCGTACCAGAAGCGGTGCGCCAAATCTAGCAGGCGGCCGCCCACTCTCTCCCGCGCGCGCTAGTTTCCCACCTCCGCTGGAGCGCGCGAAAACACTCCGCGCGCGCTATAGTGCCAGTTTACCATGCGCAAGCGTCTTTTGGCGCCGCCGTTGGAGATGCTCTAAGTAGATTATAAAGTGAATAGAGTCATGGCTTGCTTTATGCATTAATTGCAGAGTCAATGTATCGAGCTTCCAGTTCAAAAAAAAGGAGCTCCATCCGCCCGATAGTACTTAATTCACACACAAACTTCATATAGTATACATATCAACAATTACGGTTTAGCAATTTCATTAACAATAATTGAACAATTCTTTGATATCACAATTATCTCTGTCACCTTAAGGTCATAGGAAGAGGGTGTACAGTTTCCTTTAGCTTGATAACGTTATTTTTTTAAAGCATGGCATCCAGTGGTGTATTGATCTTTCAATGGAGTACACTTGTCCTAATTTGAATTAATAAGTAAATGACATCTACATTAAATTAGAGAAAATCAAATCCCCCCAAAAGTTAGAGAAAATCAAACACATATCCCATTTACTATTAATGTTATTTGTCTGATTCTACTGATCACAATATATCAATCAATCTGTAAAATAGGAAATAGTACATAAAGTCGTGCAATGCACATGTCTGATAGTATAATTTAATAGTTAATCAAGCATACATATAACACAATTAATTCAAAAGTCATACTTAACAAAGTGCAATTACGCCTCCATTAGCACCATCCTGGCGTGGGTCACACCATTCTTTGAGGGTCAGCCCGGCCATGGATTAATCCCGACCAACCCCAAATTAAGCCTTGGTTACTCATGACCCGAAATAAAGCCCTACCCAATCTCTTCTGAACTCACCAATTCCATGGGTAAAGTATCTTCTAGGACCCATGGATTAACATTCAAGTTTCAGAAGAGAAATTATGAAATGAAAATTTTAAGATAAATTATAAGAGAGCATAATGTTGTTAACATATCTTCCAAGACTAGCACTAAGTTAATATAATTTCCATATGAATGGAATACTATTTTATCTGCAAATCATGATAACTGTTGCACATTTTGCAAGTATGAAAACATCAATGTAAAAAGAAACGGGATAGGGAATATGTGCGACCAATTATCGATGCCTTGTGTGATCCATGTAAGAAGCACTAACACCACAACAAACTTACAATCCAAGAATTGCTTAAATGTGTCAAGTGCAAAACCATCTCGATGCACTGCTAGTGGACATGTTCAGCTTGGAAGTCTTCAATTTCACAACGTATTGATTCTATAAATGGCAATATGAAACACACACGGCAACAATATGTAAGGATGCTAGTTAGGAATCAAGATTTAACTAAACCTTACAAATGTTTTTCTTATGCTTATTGCGAGATGACTTCTTCTTTTTGGCTTCTTTCTCCATCTCCATTCCGCTCCATTGAGTTCCTCCGCTTAAGCTCAACGAGACTGTATGTTCAGAAATATTCATCATGAAAATTTTAAACAAGGCAAATTTCAGTAGGTTTAGATGTACTCCATTACAAGGGAATTTCACTTTAAGTAGTTCAACTTTGGAATCCACACCATACAATCTACAATCCACACCAACTTTGGAATCTTGCTTCATACATGAGCAAGGCTTTTGAAAAAATTGGAATGTCTACCAAACCATGATTTAGGTGGCCTTTGTTTGGGCTGCAGCTAGCGATTTCTAGATTCTAGACCTTTTAAAATCAGTATCTTAAACAAATAGATCAGATTCCTCTGTAGCTTCATAGAATCTATTATAGAAAAGGAACCGCCATGAAGGAGAATCCAGAACCAGCGATTTTGGTGATTCTCTGATTCTGCAGCTTCCCGCAAAAGAAAACGATTCGTTTTCGGCCCTTGCCCTTGTTTCTAGGCGGAATTACAGCTAAACTGACACCGCAGCCCTCAGTCGATGTCAGTTTTGCCCATGGGTATGAGTATTCATGGGTACCCTATCCGAAAACAATGGGCATGGGCAAGACTTTGCAAGATTTTGTACTCATCGGTAATGGGTATCCATACCCGCAAAATATATGGGTAAGGCATGGATATGAAATTGTGCCCATGGGTAATCCAATGGATACCCAGAAAAAAAAGTAAAGGACAAATAACTCCTATGACATGTGGGGTCAACATCCAACTCATATGGCCCAATGCTAAATCCCTTATTCCCTAAACTAGCCATAGCTCATGAATAGGCCTGCATCAACCAGTTTGCCGCTTCTCTTGCGTCCTATGCGACTCCTCAAAACGATGTAATCTCGACTCATTACCAACAGGCACTTGTCCAATTCTTGGACCAATGATCCCTTCCGCCCACTACCGCATCCACTATGTCGAGCTTCCATCAACCGCTTATTGCACTCCCTTGCTACATGAGTGTTAGATTGATCGCTCATCATCACTTTAATTTTAGACACATTTCTTTACCTTTTTCAAAATATAAATGTTTTATATTGTACTCATCGGACACCCATTAGGTATAAGATACCAGATGGGTATGGGCATGGGTGTCAATTTGCTCCCATGGGTATTAAAATGGATGGGTATAGAAAGTTTTCATGGGTATGGGTTTGGGCACAAGAGGGTTGTACCCACCCATAACCTACCCATTGCTATCCCTAGCCCTCACCCGAGCGAACGGCCCCAAACGCTCATATCTCGTGTCTCCCAAACTATTCCCCCGGTCAACCGCCGGCACTCTCATCTGTCGTCGTTGCTCGCCCCGTCCCAAGATGGCCCGGCTTGGAGCCACACTAGTGACGACCGCCGTCTGCCTTCTCCCCTTCGTCCACGATTCGCGGGTTAGCGGCCATGTAGATTGGTGGTGTCCTAATCGTCGGCCAGATCCATACGAGGTGGTGCTCGGCGACTTAGCAGCCAGGTACGACGGTGGGGATGATGCTCTGCTGCGTAGCAGCCACATACGATGGCGGGGTACGGTGCTTGGCGGCGTCGCATTGGTGCAAGGTCGCCGTCGTCCTCGTCGCTTGCTTGGACGGAGGCGAGCAACCACTGCCGCCGAAGGCAATAACGACCACTCCCTCCGTATTCCATGCGTCAGCGTACACCAACCTGTTCAACACCCACGTATGATCCCAGACATTTGTTCGATGCATGTCATAAGTTTATGCGTGTTTCATTACTGACCATTTGTTCATTGTGGCTTCTGGGTGTTGTGGACATTTCACAATACTTGTGGTTTCTCTACAGCTTGGTAAACAAACATGCAGCTTCTGATTCTCAAAATCCACATCCACAACTGATTCTCAGAATCTAAGGCACAACTGATTTTCAAGAATCTGTAGCCCAAACAAAGGGGGCCTTATTTCCATGGATATGCTAGAATCCATGTGTACTAACACCACGCTTACCTTGAGTTCAGGCTTCAATCAACTCCATTTTCCTCTTGCACTTTTGTTTTCTTGTGTACAACAGGTTCTAAAAGATCCATCAAACAGAGCTAATGCATAATCACTAAGGAAATTTATATTAACCAGTAAAGCAAAATGAACAATATTGCTAATATGCGTTGGCGATTACCATCACATGCAAGTGCAAGATGAATGAATGGACACCCGAGTGTGCTGAATATTGATACATCTCCAACTTATTTATTATTTATGGAGTATTCATGTTGTTATATTATCATTTTTGTATGTTTTACAATCATTTTATAGCAACTTTATATCATTTTTTGGGACTAACCTATTGACCCAGTGTGCAGTGCCAGTTGCTTTTTTTGCTAGTTTTTTACATCGCAGGAAATCAATATCAAACGGAGTCCAAACACCGCGAAACTTTTTGTGGATTTTGTTGGACCAGAAGATATCCATTGGGCCACAACAGCACCTGGGGGGTGCCCCGAGGGGGGCACAACCCACCAGGGCGTGCCTGGGGGCCCAGGCGTGCCCAGGTGGGTTGTGCCCACCTTAGTGGCCTCCCACAGCCCTTCTTCACACTATAAATTGCCAAATATTCCAAAACCCTCAGGGGTAACCCTAGATCAGAAGTTCTGCCGCCGCAAGGCTCTATAGCCACCGAAAACCAATCTAGACCCTGTTTTGGCACTCCGCCGGAGGGGGAATCATCACCAGTGGCCAACTTCATCATCCCGGCGGCCACCACGATGATGAGGGAGTAGTCCACCCTCGGGGCTGAGGGTTTGTACCAGTAGCTATGTGTTTAATCTCTCTCTCTCTCTCTCTCTCTCATGTTCTTGAGATGTCATGATCTTGATGTATCGTGGGCTTTGTTAATATAGTCGGATCGTATGGTGCTTTCCTCTCTCTATCTTGTTGTGATGAATTGAGTTTTTCCCTTTGAGATTTCGTTGTTATCGGATTGAATACTTTTATGGATTTGAGAGCACTTGATATATGTCTTGCATATGAATACTCATGGTGACAATGGGGTATCATATTGATTCACTTGATATGTGTTTTGGCATTCAACTCACGGATTCCTGCGGTGACATTGGGGTAATCTACGATTAGGGGTTGATGCACTTTCTCGCCTTTTGCTTCTCCGGTAGAAATCTTGGGGCAGTCTTTGAGGTTCTTTGTGTTGGATTGAGTATTATGAATCTGAAATTATTTGGTGTTATTTCAGTAAGAACTCTTGGATAGATCGATCGGAAAGAATAGCTTCGAGGTGGTTTCGTACCCTACAAACGATTTCTTCTGATGTTCTCCACTAGATAGGAACTTTGGAGTGATTCTTCCTTGCACTTGAGGGATGGTTATATGATCCAATTATATTAGCATTGTTGAGAGATTGCACTAGTGAAAGTATGGACTGTAGGCCTCATTTTCAGGCATTGCAATACCATTTTTCTGCCCGTTTAATATTTGCTATCTTGTTGTTTTTATTTATTCAGATTATCAAAATATATTTTTACCATCAATATTACACTTTTATCACCATCTCTTTCCGAACTAGTGCACCTATACAATTCTCCATTGTATTGGGTGTGTTGGGGACATAAGTGATTTCTTGAATTTGATTGCAGGGTTGTTTGAGAGAGACCATCTTCATACTACGCCTCCCATGGGTTGATAAACCTTAGGTCATCCACTTGAGGGAAAATTGCTACTGTCCTACAAAGCTCTGCTCTTGGAGTCCCAACACGTGTCTACAAGAATAAAGTTTCGTAGTAGACATCAAGCTCTTTTCTGGCGCTGTTGCTGGGGAGGTGAGTGCTTGAAGGTATATATTTAGATCTTGCAATTGAATCTTTTAGTTTCTTGTTTATCACTAGTTTGGTTTATAAAAATAAAAACTACAAAAAAATGGAGATTGGGTTACCTCAACTTGTTCTTTATCTTTATAATTTTTATCTTGAGAATAAGGATCCCGATAATTGTGCTCAATTGTTAGAAGAAGAAGTCAATAAAATGTTTGGCACAAAATATTTGAATGATGAGCATGATTGCAATGTTGTTAGTATGAATTCTATGAATATCCAAAATACTAATGATGATTGCACTAGTCATAATAAAAATGTTTCTTATAAGCATGTCAATTTTTGTGGAGTGGAAAGACTTTGTGAAGACGTGCCTTATAGGGAAGATAGCTTTTGCAAGACGCATAAACATGATAGAACCAATTCTTTGCTCAAAATGATATATGGATTTGCTACAAAATTATGTTCTCTTTGTCCTATTACTTGTGAACTTTGCAATAAGGTTGGTCATCTTAATTTCCAATGCAAACTTTTTCATGATCGAATCATGGCCAAATATTGTAATAATTTGATCACCCTTGAACTTTATAATGATCTTTGTCTATTTTTGGGGAGTGAAGAATTGACACATAAAAATAGTTGGTTTGAAGTATTCATTCTCGCGGATGATATTGAAACTAATCTAGAAAATATCTATATGTTTTGCATGGCAAATTGCAATGAGAATTCTTATATTGCCAACTATAGAAAGATGGGGAAACCAATAGAATATAAAAGGAATACTGATGAAAGGGTAAAGATTTCTTCTTTCCCTCCTATTGTCTCTCATGATGAAATAGGTGACGAGGAGGAGCTCTCTATTCAACCTGTCTCATCAATAAGAAGCTTGAAGAAATTAATTAAACCCACACCTGATGTGGTGAAGAAGAAAAGAAGAAAGAAAAGAGGTAAAAAGGTATCCCTCCCAAATGATGTTGCTCCTATTATTGTTGTGCCTCATGAAAATGAATCAAAAATAATTGTAGAAGACGATGCACTTGATGATGATATTGCTTCTTTGTCTTATGGCACAATGTCCGAGAGCATTGTTGATGATGATTTTGTTATGCCTATTGCTTATTGTGGTGATTATGATTGAGAAGATAATGGTACTTCTTATAATCTTGGAAATATTTTTGGCACCAACTTGGGAAACCATGATGATAGCAATTTTTATACCGTTGGTGCTATTCATACAATTAATGATGAGAGTGATTATGCTTATGATATGCGCAGCCACAAGCTTGGGGATTCTATGTTTGATGAGAATGACATGTTTGAGAATTTATTTGCTGTAATTAATGTTTGTCCCAAGTTTGGGGATGCTATGTTTAATGAAGATGATCTTTTTAGTCTCCCTACTTTGAACGATCAAATTTGCTATGATGATTGCATGCCCCCTATCAATCATGAGAACAAAGGTGCTACTTATGATGATTATTGTGATGGTACTTATGTTATACAAAGTAGTGATAATTATTATCATAATTTTGAATATCCTTTTACTGAACATCACTCTTTTAATGTGGAAACAATTTTTAGTATTCGAGTTTCATATGATACTCTCACTATTGTGAATGAGAATAAAATTGCTTATATGGAGAGTAATAATTTTCTATGCTTTTGGATCATGAAAAGAATGCTTTATGTGATGGTTATGTTGATGAATCTATTCATGATGCTATTGAAAATTATTACGCGAGAGTAACTTATGATTCATGATGCTCTTGTCATGTTTCAATCTTATCTTTTATGCGAGCATCATTGAACTCATCATGCCTAGCTTAAAAGGCATTAAAGAAAAGCGCTTGTTGGGAGATGATACGTCTCCAACGTATCTATAATTTTTGATTGCTCCAAGCTATATTATCTACTGTTTTCGACATTATTGGGCTTTCCTATCCACTTTTATATTATTTTTGGGACTAGCCTATTAACCGGAGGCCCAGCCTAGAATTGCTGTTTTTGCCTATTTTAGGGTTTCGAAGAAAAGGAATATCAAACGGAGTCCAAACGGAATGAAACCTTCATGAACGTGATTTTCTCAATGAACAAGACCCGGAAGACTTGGACCCTACGTCAAGACACAAAAGAGGAGGCCACGAGGTAGGGGGCACACCTACCCCCCAGGCGCGCCCTCCACCCTCGTGGGCCCCCTGTTGCTCCACCGATGTACTCATTCCTCCTATATATACCTACGTACCCCCAAACGATCAGATACGGAGCCAAAAACCTAATTCCACCGCCACAACTTTCTGTATCCACGAGATCCCATCTTGGGGCCTGTTCCGGAGCTCCGCCGGAGGGGGCATCGATCACGGAGGGCTTCTACATCAACACCATAGTCCCTCCGATGAAGTGTGAGTAGTTCACCTCAGACCTACGGGTCCATAGTTATTAGCTATATGGCTTCTTCTCTCTTTTTGGATCTCAATACAATGTTCTCCCCCTCTCTTGTGGAGAACTATTCGATGTAATCTTCTTTTTGCGGTGTGTTTGTTGAGATCGATGAATTGTGGGTTTATGATCAAGTTTATCTATGAACAATATTTGAATCTCCTCTGAATTCTTTTATGTATGATTGGTTATCTTTGCAAGTCTCTTCGAATTATCGGTTTGGTTTGGCCTACTAGATTGATCTTTCTTGCAATGGGAGAAGTGCTTAGCTTTGGGTTCAATCTTGCGGTGTCCTTTCCCAGTGACAGTAGGGGCAGCAAGGCACGTTTTGTATTGTTGCCATCGAGGATAACAAGATGGGGTTTTCATCATATTGTATGAGTCTATCCCTCTACATCATGTCATCTTGCTTAAGGCGATACTTTGTTTTTAACTTAATACTCTAGATGCATGCTGGATAGCGGGCGTTGAGTGGAGTAATAGTAGTAGATGCAGGCAGGAGTCGGTCTACTTGTCTCGGACGTGATGCCTATATACATGATCATACCTAGATATTCTCATAACTATGCTCAATTCTGTCAATTGCTCAACAGTAATTTGTTCACCCACCGTAGAATACTTATGCTCTCGAGAGAAGCCACTAGTGAAACCTATGGCCCCCGGGTCTATCTTTATCATATTAATCTCCTACTACTTAGTTATTTGCTTTTTTACTTTGCCTTTATTTTACTTTGCATCTTTATCATAAAAATACCAAAAATATTATCTTATCATATCTATCAGATCTCACTCTCGTAAGTGGCCGTGTAGGGATTGACAACCCCTATCCGTGTTGGTTGCGAGGATTTATTTGTTTTGTGCAGGTACGAGGGACTCGCGCGTAGCCTCCTACTGGATTGATACCTTGGTTCTCAAAAACTGAGGGAAATACTTACGCTACTTTGCTGCATCATCCCTTCCTCTTCGGGGAAAACCAACGCAGTGCTCAAGAGGTAGCAAGAAGGATTTCTGGCGCCGTTGCCGGGGAGGTCTACGCAAAAGTCAACATACCAAGTACCCATCACATACCCTTATCTCCCGCATTACATTATTTGCCATTTGCCTCTTGTTTTCCTCTCCCCCACTTCAACCTTGCCGTTTTATTCGCCCTCTCTCTCTATCCTCCTTCTCTTTCCCGTTTGCCTCTTTTTGCCCGCTTGCTTTTTGTTTGCTTGTGCGTTAGTTCGTTTGCTTGTTGTTATGGCTAGTCCCTTATCTTCTCCATTGACCCCGGAGTTCGAAATCTTTCACTTTAAACAAAGACTAGGAGAAAACTTAAAAGATGTCTGTTGAGAATAATGGAGTCCTATCGTAATTGTACCTCTGAAATAAACCTGAGAATTTTGCTTCGTATGTTGGACTAGCACATATGCCCGTGTGTTGCAACGGAAGAAAACTAACATCATACAGACAAAGCACAATAAGCATGGCTCGAAATCCCATTCTAGTAGGTGCATGTCCTACATTTGAACAGTGTCCCACATGTATCATCGCTTAATCTCCTTCCCGTCCCTCCCATAGTGATCGCGGTGTATGCCTAATTAGGACACATTTGAACGTGGTTCAATCTTAAATCTTAAGACAATGAGATTGGCCATCACACGACTCACTATCATTCAATTGCGCTAGCACAAAGAGGTATTTACAACATCAAAAATTAGTCTCATCAAGCTAGACATGAGTGCCGCCCTCCACGAGGTACTTGCTCCTAACAATGAAAAGAGGGGAAATAAAAAATAGAGGCATCTTTCATCCTATTACTTGTTGCCTAGCCCTCATAATCTTTCTGACTACAAATAAATCCAGTTTCAGCTATTGCACAAAATAACTTCACGTGACCTTTATGACTACAAAATAAACCTAGTCTCTTTATTATATTATACAAAAAAGTGCCATGATATTGCGGCTCGCGTGTGTGCTAGATTTTCAATGCAAATGTTGTTCCACTTTCTAAAAATTAATAATCAATGGTTTGTGGTCTAGGAAATTAGCGTGCGTACTTGGCGGAATATTGTGGGTATTTGCCCTTGATATTGTGTACGCTAGATTTTCAATGCAAATGTTCTCTCACTTTGTAAAAAAGAAATCAAAGGCTTGTGGTCTAGGAAATTAATTGTTATCGATTTTGTGGAATATTCTGGGTATTTTCTGAAGTAATGACACGGTTATACAAATCTCACGTGGATTTTCAATATAATTTTCTTCCTTGGGAATCATATTGGGCAGTTTCCATGCTTCGCTCAATTTCCTTCCTTTTTCTGCTCGATTCGATCTCGAAGGTTTCCATGTGTTAGTCAATTTCCTTCCTTTTTTGCGGAAATCAATTTCCTTCCTTCTTATATACTGTATATAGCAGCATGTGGATTTAATAGTTTCCATGCGTCCGGTTCAATTTCTTTCCTTCCTTTCTTCCACCTATCAATTGTCTTCCTTCTTATGTTGATTTCCATTCTTTTTCAATATGAAAATATTGAGGTGGGACTGTTAGTTATCAACGAACACTCTATTCTAACACAATCGATGGTAAGAGGATGGGACGTTGGTCAACTTCTTTTGTATAACCGTGTCATCGCCAAAAAAAAAATTGTCTGGGGCCAATAGAGGCCCCATAATGTTTCCAGTTCAATAGAAAGCGTCTATTATGTAAGAAACACATGTTATATCAGGAACGTGTGGTTGGCCCAGTTGGTAGCTGCAGCCCTTTGATGATAGCGAGGTCATGATATCAAATCCTAGCATCAGTAATTGATTTTTTCTCAACTTCGAACTAGAGTTTTTTTTGGTGGGCTGAGGCCCATGTGAGCGATGTGAATCTGACTTTTGGGCTGAGGCCCGTGTGAGCGATGTGAATCTGACTTTTGTGTGGGTTGAGGCCCGTGTGAGCGATGAATAATTTGATGGGGCTCACGACAAATAATAATACCACCTCGGATAGTAAAAATCTCAATAATATGGGTGAACGGATGAAAAATTTGGAGAAACCCATCTTGCTTTATTAGTAGGTATAGATTAAATATGTCTCATAGACAATTCTTGAATTGCGTTGCCAAAGGCAATTTTATTGAAATCGATCCCCATATTGCGCTTGAAATTATAGAAGGTATAGTGGGAACACTACCTCAACAAAAGGGGCCTCATCCTACCCAGGAAGAGACACAAGTTTTTGAAAAAATTTGTGAAGTTACTAAAATCTTGGAGAAATCTCTTGAACCTCTTAAGAATGTTAGTGAAAATATTCACCGCATGAATATGTTGATTACCCTTTGCAATAAGCGGTTGGATTCATTAGATCTAAAAAATTCAGAATATGAAGGAAACGTAAAGAACCTCCCGGATTCGAGCTTGATTTCGCTAAAAAGTTGAAAACCAAAGATGGCAATACCTAGATCTATCCTTGCTTGTCATGCCTAGCTAGGGGCGTTAAACGATAGCGCTTGTTCGGAGGCAACCCAATTTTATTTTTATTCCTTGCTTTTTGCTCCTGTTTAGTAATAAATAATTTATCTAGCCTCTGTTTTGGTTGTGTTTTTTGTGTTTAATTAGTGTTTGTGCCAACTAGAACCGTTGGAAAGACTTGGGGAAAGTCTTGTTGAACTTGCTGTAAAAAACAGAAACTTTAGCGCTCACGAGAACTGCTGTCATTTTTATTTGGAAAGCGCTATTTAGTTAATTACTTTTGCAGATGATTAATAGATAAATTCCTCACGTCCAGCAATTTATTTTAGAATTTCTGGTGTTCCAGATCTTGCGCTAGCTACATATTACTACAGACTGTTCTGTTTTTGACAGATTCTGTTTTTCGTGTGTTGTTTGCTTATTTTGATGAATCTATGGCTAGTGAAATAGTTTATAAACAATAGAGAAGTTGGAATACAGTAGGTATAACACCAATATAAATAAAAAATGAGTTCATTACAGTACCTTAAAGTGATCTTTTATTTTCTTTCGCTAACGGAGCTCACGAGATTTTCTACTTTAAGTTTTGTGTTGTGAAGTTTTCAAGTTTTGGCTAAAGACTTGATGGATTATGGAACAAGGAGTGGCAAGAGCCTAAGCTTGGGGATGCCCATGGTACCACCAAGATAATCTAAGGACACCTAAAAGCCAAAGCTTGGGGATGCCCCGGAAGGCATCCCCTCTTTCATCTACTTCTATCGGCAACTTTACTTGCAGCTATATTTTTATTCACCACATGATATGTGTTTTGCTTGGAGCGTCTTGTATTATTTGAGTCTTTGATTTTTATTTTATCACAATCCTTGCTGTACACACCTTTTGAGAGAGCCATACATGACTTGGAATTTGTTAGAATACTCTATGTGCTTCGCTTATATCTTTTGAGTTATATAGTTTTGCTCTAGTGCTTCACTTATATCTTTTAGAGCACGGTGGTGGATTTGTTTTATAGAAACTATTGATCTCTCATGCTTCACTTAGATTATTTTGAGAGTCTTAATAGCATGGTAATTTGCTTAAAATCCTAATATGCTAGGTATTCAAGATTAGTAAAATTTTCTTAAGAGTGTTTTGAATACTAAGAGAAGTTTGATGCTTGATGATTGTTTTGAGATATGGAGGTAATAATATCAAAGTCGTGCTAGTTGAGTAGTTGTGAAATTGAGAAATACTTGTTTTGAAGTTTGCAAAGTCCCGTAGCATGCACGTATGGTAAACGTTATGTAACAAATTTGAAACATGAGGTGTTATTTGATTGTCTTCCTTATGAGTGGCAGTCGGGGACAAGCGATGGTCTTTTCCTACCAATCTATCCCCCTAGGAGCATTCGCGTAGTACCGAGGTTTTTGATGAATTGTAGATTTTTGCAATAAGTATGTGAGTTCTTTATGACTAATGTTGAGTCCATGGATTATACGCACTCTCACCCTTCCATCCTTGCTAGCCTCTTCGGTACCGTGAATTGCCCTTTCTCACAATGAGAGTTGGCGCAAACTTCGCCGGTGCATCCAAACCCCGTGATATGATACGCTCTTTCACACATAAACCTCCTTATATCTTCCTCAAAACAGCCACCATACCTACCTATTATGGCATTTCCATAGCCATTCCGAGATATATTGCCATGCAACTTTCCACCATTTCGTTTATCATGACACATTCATCATTGTCATATTGCTTTGCATGGTCATATAGTTGACATCGTATTTGTGGCAAAGCCATCGTTCATAATTTTTCATACATGTCGCTCTTGATTCATCGCAATCCCGGTACACCGCCGGAGGCATTCATATAGAGTCATATCTTGTTCTAGTATCGAGTTGTAATCATTGAGTTGTAAATAAATAGAAGTGTGATGATCATTGTCGGTGTCAAAACCGGCGGATCTCGGGTAGGGGTCCCGAACTGTGCATCTAGGCCGGATGGTAACAGGAGGCAAGGGACATGAAGTTTTACCCAGGTTCGGGCCCTCTCGATGGAGGTAAAACCCTATGTCCTGCTTGATTAATATTGATGATATGGGTAGTACAAGAGTAGATCTACCATGAGATCGGAGAGGCTAAACCCTAGAAGCTAGCCTATGGTATGATTGTAGTTGTGTATGTTGTCCTACGGACTAAAACCCTCTGGTTTATATAGACACCAGAGAGGGTTAGGGTTACACAAAGTCGGTTACAATGGTAGGAGATCTACATATCCGTATCGCCAAGCTTGCCTTCCACGTCAAGGAAAGTCCCTTCTGGACACGGGACGGAGTCTTCAATCTTGTATCTTCATAGTCCAGGAGTCCAACTGAAGGTATAGTCTGGCAATCCGGACACCCCCCAATCCAGGACTCCCTCAGTAGCCCCCGAACCAGGCTTCAATGATGATGAGTCCGGCGCGCAGATTGTCTTCGGCATTGCAAGGCGGGTTCTCCTCCAAATTCCGTGTACCTGTTGAATAAAGTCTGGTTTCTTGTAGATGTTGCGCTCCTTGGCTTCTTCGCCCAATAATGGCCGCTTCCCACATGTCAAACGAATATGAAAAGTCTAAGTGTTTTTACATTCACACCCCTAGCCGCGTAAATTAGGTGACCTATTTAAGGGGACGAGGATTTAGATCCAAACCACATCTTCCTCCCTTCACGAGTGTTCATCAGAGCGCATCCGACAAAGGTCCATTCCACCATGGCCAGCCATCGCGATTCCTCCTCTCGCCCTTCCAGCCCTCAGCCTGGATATTGGGAGAGATGCTCCATCCCGCATAGCGAGCTAGTGACGCTCCAGACCAAGGGATTTCTCCCCCCGGCCTATATGGTCCCGGTTCGAGTCGGCCTTGTCATCTATAATGGCGGAGAGCAAGCGGAGAGTGCCCCTAATCCCTCCAAAGGAGAGCGGGTGTGCCTCGTCCCTTATTTAATAAGGGGGCTCAGATTTCCAATCCATCCATTTCTCCGGGGGCTCCTGGAGTTCTATGGCCTCCAGCTACACAATCTCACGCCTGCCTCCATTTTACATATCGCGGGCTTCGTAGCCTTCTGTGAGCTGTTTTTGGGTATCGAGGCTCATTTTGGGCTATGGAAAAGGTTATTCTGCCTTGTGCCCCCCTCTAAGGAGGGGTCAATGTATCAAGTGGGCGGAGCCGAAGTGTGGCGCATCGCCGGGACCGGATATCTGTCCGGAACCCCAAAGAAGGCGTCCGAAGACTGGCCCTCGGAATGGTTTTATATAGAAGACGTCCCGCTACCGGATCCTGTCCGGATTGGCCTCCCTGAATTCGACAGTGCTCCCTTGAAGAAGCGCCTAAGCTGGCGTCCATGGAGCCCTCAGAGGGAAAGTGACAGGGACATCATTTACCTGATGGGCCGAATAAGATTGTTAGCCCATTCCGGACTAACCATGATCGGGGTTATGGTCGAATGCATTATGCGGGGGGTGCAACCGCTTCAGTATAGAAGCCACCCTATGTGGGACTTCAACGGCGAGGATGACACCACCCGCTACGGCCGTAAGGGGACGGATTCAGCTGCCGCTCTACTAAAGATCTTGTCCACTTTGTATAAGGGAGAAGAGGAGGAATTTCTCCGCGTCAACCACAGGGTGGATTCTCTATGCACAATCCCCCAAGCTGGGTAAGCGGTCGTATTTACTTGCCCATTTTTTTTGTATTCCCATTGTTAAATATTCAGTCTAACGACTTCAACGCAGGAACTGCGCCGGGCTGTTAAGGAAATAAGCAGCCCTCCTCCACAACCCAAGGACCCAGGACGGTCCCTCGACCCGGCCTCTCAAGAGGATCCGGACATATCTGTGGAGCTAATTGATGGAGTGTTCCATCAATTGAGCAAGGACAACGCCTTAGTGGCCATTACGGCCGATTACCCAGGCTAATCCGGGCCTCCCAGGTAACTGAGATCAAAGTCCCAGTACCCCAAATAGGTGTCCGCCCTCTCATGTTTTCAGTTTCCTGATTAAAACCGAACTTTGCAGGGGAGGTTTTTAAGGCGGAAGGCCGAACCTGCGGCGACAAGCCAACGAGGGGCTGCAGGGCCCCGTGGGCAGAAAAGAAGTGTAGTCTGGACCGAGGCGTCAGCGCAAAGGTATGGCGCCCCCCCCCCTTATCCTAGGTGTTATACCTTCGAGGCACATTGACACTCATGCTCTCTTCAGGACAAAGAGACCTCGCCGGACTATATCCGGAGAGGCTACCAATCGTGCCTCCACCAGCCAGACTCCAAAGCCTGGCCCGGAGGTGGAGGCGAACGCAAGGCGCGCGCCAGACGCTCCTCCGACGAAGGATGTGGACGGGTTGTCTGCCACCAACTCTGAGGTGGAGAGTGCCATGAACCACAGGCGTCGCCGGACAATTCTTCGCGACGCTTGTTTCTCCCAAGGGGCGTTAGATGCCTTCAACTCGGGAGATGCGTACCTCCGTGCCGCTCAAAATGGTCTAGCCAGAGCCACGGAGCAATATGTAAAAGACATACGAGTAAGAAAATTTTGGTAATTATATATATATACCAGTAGCCCCCGAGACTTGAAATAGTTAGAATAACTGATTTAAGGATCATTTGTTATGCAGGTTCTTACATAAAAGAATTCCCTACTGTCCAAGGAGCTGGAAGAGTACAAAGCCCAACTTGAGGCCGCGCTAGCCGTGGCAGGGGAGCCCAAGGAGACCCCTGCTGGTAATATACACTTCGAAAGATAAGTATTTTGCGAAGCAAGACATGGGTGCGAATCTGACAAATGAAATTGCAGATGGCGCCGGATTGAATCCGGAAAGGCAACACCTCCTACGCCAGCTAAAGGCTGGTGAGAAGGTGCTGACAAAGGTGAGGCGGGAGAAGAATGATCTCCAAGATGCCAACACCAAGCTGGGCATCGAGTTGAAAGATGTTCGTGCCCAGCTGTCAGACTCCGTGAAGGAGAATCAGCGGCTTCGGCGCGGCATATTTAGTAAGTGCTTGAACGAACCTTTGAAAGAAAGTTCGGCGGGGAAGTCGACTAATAGAGCAATGTCTGTAGGTGTGCTAACAGGTCGTCCTGCAGAGGAGATGCTCGGTTCTACGGGTGACCTTCTTCCCAAGCTCTCGCAACTGCTCGATCGAGTTCGGCAGGCGATGCAGGGCGTCGCCCAGGCCCTGTGGCCATCCGTCTCCATGCCCGAAGGTCTTGGAGAGCTTGCGGAGAAGCTAAAGGGAGCACGGCGGCGCTTCCGATTGTGGAAGATATTGGCCTGCCGTCAAGGCACTAGGGAGGCCTAGGCCATGGTGAAGACGCGGTACGCAAAGGCTGACCCCAACCACATGGCCGAGGTCGGTCCTGTAGGGCCTGATGGGAAGGAGATCCCCGTAAGCTTAGTATACGGCCAAGTAGAGTTGGCCGCAAAGTATTCCCAGCAGGACTGTAAATTAGACAGCCTGTTAGATGGTATTGAAGAGGAATACAATCAGTCAAAATGACTATGTAATTTAATTGACATTTGTGATGCCTTCTAGCCGGATTGTAGATCATTTGTCATGGCCGACCTTTTCGCTTCAGCCTCGGGACCTGACGGTCCGGAGTGTGTCCGAATTCCCATGTGGTTATGTAGGAACCGGGGAATGCATGGAGACCAGGCGTAGGGGTCATTAGTGTGTGAACAGACAAGTGCCCGACTAGTTATGTTATATTACATGGTTAGTAAGAAACATCTTCCACGGAGAATAGTTCCGTTAGGGGTTCCTTTCCCTGGGACGCATGCCCTAAGGTGCATGTCCATGCTGCGAAAAGAAACGCGGGAAAAACATCTGGGGGCGTATAGATAAAAATAAAAAAGATCATCTTTAGTTCACCGACCGAATATTCCCTTAAGAACGCTAGCTTTCGGCTTCACCCAGTCTGAGGTACACGTCCGGCTGACCCGGCAGTAACAATCGCAGAGGTGCTCCCTTTACCACCTAGCCGAACAATCAGGAACGTAGGGGTAAGCACAGGAGCCAGGCAACCCAGCTTGGCCAAAACTTAAGTCATATCGATGCATATAATGGTGAATAAAAGGTACATGCGGAAGTGTGACACATGTGTTGGGCATGAAGCCCGTATGAATAAGCTTCTGTTTAAAGAAGCCCCCAGGTTTAATGAGCGCGGATAGCGCGTCACTTTATGAGCCTTTAAAGGCTATAAGAGGGAGAGAGAGAGGAGAAGAGAAATGTAAGACATAAAATATATAAAAAATGGACAGAGGAAGGAGACGAACACAGAGTCCGGCGCTAGGCGTAGAATCTTCGGAGACGGGATGCGTTCCATGGGTTCGGCTCGAGTCGGTTATCCGATGCATCCCGCAGGCGGTACGCTCCACCAGTCAGGACTTGGTCAATTATGAAGGGACCTTCCCACTTGGGCTTGAGTTTGTCCTTTTTCTTGTCCGGTAGTCGTAGAACTAATTCGCCAACATTGTAATTTTTGGCCCGTACTTCTCTGCTTTGGTATCTTCGAGCCTGCTGTTGATAGAATGCGGAACGGGCTTTTGCCACGTCATGCTCCTCCTCCAATGCGTCCAAGCTGTCCTGCCGATCGAGCTCGGCTTCTCTTTCTTCGTACATGCGCACTCGAGGTGAGTCATGAATTATGTCGCAAGGCAAAACTGCCTCTGCGCCGTACACCATAAAGAATGGTGTGTATCCGGTGGTGCGATTCGGCGTGGTCCGCAGCCCCCAGAGTACAGAGTCGAGCTCCTCTACCCAGTGCGTATTAGATTCCTTGAGGGACCGCACTAATCTGGGTTTGATGCCGCTCATGATAAGACCATTTGCACGTTCGACCTGGCAGTTAGTTTGTGGGTGATAGACGGAAGCATAATCGAGCTTGATGCCCATGTTTTTGCACCAGAGTTTTACCTCATCGGCCGTGAAGTTCGTGCTGTTATCAGTGATGATGCTGTGGGGGACGCCGTAACGGTGTACAACCCCGGATATAAAGTCTATCACCGGTCCGGATTCGGCCGTCTTAACAGGCTTGGCTTCTATCCATTTGGTGAACTTATCCACCATGACCAGTAAGTATTTTTGCTTGTGGGATCCACCTTTAAGGGGTCCAACCATGTCAAGCCCCCAGACCGCGAAGAGCCAAGTAATGGGGATAGTTTGGAGGGCGGTGGGTGGCATATGGCTTTGGTTTGCAAAGAGCTCGCAACTGGTGCATCGTTGGACTAAGTCCTGAGCGTCTGCTCGGGCCGTCTGCCAATAAAAGCCCGTACGGAAGGCCTTGCTTACAAGGGACCGAGCTGCAGCATGATGACCGCCGAGTCCGGCATGAATTTCAGCCAGGAGGTTCCGCCCCTCCTCTTCGGAGATGCACCTTTGAAGGACTCCGGTAGTGCTTTTCTTATAAAGCTCTCCCTCGTGGACTCTGTAGGCTTTGGATCACCGCACTATGCAGCGCGCCTCATTTTGGTCCTCTGGGAGTTCCTGCCTAGTAATGTAGGCAAGGAATGGTTCTGTCCACGGGGCAATGACGGTCATTATTACGTGGGCTGAAGGTGTTATTTCATTGGCAGAGCCTCCGATTGTGTCAGGATGTTCGGTGCCGGGCAGTGTGGTTGGGTCTGGGCTGTTATTGTTCGGCTCCCCTTCCCATACTACGGATGGCTTGAACAACCTTTCCAAGAAGATGTTGGGGGGGACTACATCGCGTTTTGCACCGATGCGTGCCAGGACATCTGCCGCCTGATTATTTTCCCGGGCTATATGGTGAAATTCAAGCCCCTCGAACCGAGCTGACATTTTTAGGATGGCGTTGCGGTAAGCTGCCATTTTTGGATCCTTGGCATCAAAATCTCCATTTATTTCGGATATTGCGAGGTTCGAGTCCCCGCGCACCTCTAGGTGTTGAATGCCCATGGATAGTGCCATCCGGAGACCATGTAAAAGGGCCTCATATTCGGCTGCATTGTTGGAGTCCGTGTACATAATCTAGAGTACGTATTGAACTGTGTCTCCTTTGGGGGACGTCAAAACGACGCCGGCCCCGAGTCTGGCCAACATCTTGGAGCCGTCAAAGTGCATGATCCAATTTGAATATGTGCCATACTCTTTAGGGAGTTCGGCCTCCGTCCATTCTGCGACGAAGTCGGCCAAGACTTGCGACTTGGTGGCTCGCCGTGGCTTATAAGTTATGTCGAATGGGAGGAGCTCAATGGCCCATTTTGCAATCCGGCCCGTTGCGTCACGGTTGTTTATAATATCGTTAAGTGGTACTTCCGAGGCTACTGTTATTGAACACTCTTGAAAGTAGTGTCGTAGCTTCCGGGATGCCATGAATACCGCGTACACAATCTTTTGATAATGCGGGTACCATGATTTCCAGGGAGTGAGGACAGTGGACACATAATAGACCGGCTTTTGAAGGGGGAATTTGTGTCCGTCCGCTTCTCGTTCGACGACGAGCACTGCGCTTACAACCTAATGTGTTGCTGCAATGTATAATAGCATTGGTTCGCCAATGTTTGGCGCGGCCAGGACTGGGTTTGTTGCCAGTATGGCTTTTATTTCGTCGAGTCCGGCCGTGGCTGCATCCGTCCATTTGAAGTGTTCGGTGCGCCGAAGGAGGCGGTAAAGGGGTAGGGCCTTTTCTCCCAAGCGGGAGATAAAGCGGCTTAGAGCCGCCATGCATCCGGTTAACTTTTGTATTTGTTTGAGGTCCTTTGGGATATCCAGTTGCGACAGAGCTTGGATCTTGGCTGGATTTGCTTCAATTCCTCTACCGGATACAATGAAGCCCAAGAGCTTTCCGGCTGGAACGCCGAAAACGCATTTTTCTGGGTTGAGCTTGATGTCGTATGTTCAGAGGTTATCAAATGTGAGCCTCAAGTCGTCTACTAGAGATTCAACATGTCTTGTTTTAACGACCACATCATCTACATATGCCTCCACTGTTTTGCCGATCTGGCTTGCCAGACATGTCTGAATCATGCGCTGATATGTTGCGCCGCTGTTTTTGAGCCCGAAGGGCATCATGTTGAAGCAGAATGGGCCGTATGGTGTGATAAATGCCGTTGCGGCTTGGTCTGGTTCTGCCATCTTGATTTGATGGTAGCCGGAATATGCATCGAGGAAACACAACGAATCGTGTCCTGTGGTAGCGTCGATAATTTGATCGATGCGGAGGAGGGGGAAGGGATCCTTTGGGCAAGCCTTGTTAAGGTCTTTAAAATCAACACACAGGCGCCAGGGTTTGTCCTTCTTTAGTACCATCACCAGGTTTGCTAGCCAGTCCGGATGTTTTATGTCTCTGATGAATCCGGCCTCCAATAGCTTTGCTAGCTCCTCTCCCATGGCCTGTCTCTTAGGTTCGGAAAAACGCCGAAGAGCATTTTTGACAGGTTTGAATCCTGTTTGGATATTTAAGCTGTGCTCGGCCAGCCTGCGTGGGATTGCTGGCATGTCTGAAGGGTGCTAGGCGAAAATGTCCCAATTCTCTCGTAGGAACTCTCGCAGTGCGGCGTCTACATCAGGGTTTAACTGTGCCCCGATGGAAGCTATTTTATTGGGGTCCATTGGATGGACTTGGAATTTGACTATTTTGTCCGCCGGTTTAAAGGAGGTGGACTTGGATCTTTTATCGAGTACCACATCGTCCCTATTCACCGTAGAGCGCAGCGCAGTCAGTTCCTCAGCCGCTAGGGCTTCAGATAGTGCCTCGAGGGCCAGTGTGGCTGTCTTGTTTTCGGCGCGGAGTGCTATGTTCGGATCACTAGCGAGAGTGATGATCCCGTTAGGCCCGGGCATCTTGAGCTTCATGTACCCGTAATGGGGTATTGCTTGGAAGATTGTAAACGCTTCCCGCCCTAGCAGAGCGTGATAACCGCTGCTGAACGCAGCCACATGGAACGTGACCTCTTCGGACCTGTAATTATCCGGCGTGCCGAACACCACATCTAGTGTGATTTTTCCTGTACAGCGTGCTTCCTGACTGGGGATTATTCCTCTAAAGGTTGTGCTGCTTCGCTCAATGCGGTTCCAGTCTATTTCCATTTTTTGAAGGGTTTCCTCATAAATGAGGTTCAATCCACTGCCGTCGTCCATGAGTACCTTGGTAAGACGAAAGCCGTCCACTATTGGACTGAGGACCAATGCGGCTGGTGCTCGGGCTGTTCGGAATTTAGGTTCATCACTGGCGTTAAAGGTAATAGCCGTGTCACTCCATGGGTTTATTGTTGCTACTTGGTAGACTTCGGCAAGGCTGCGGAGTGTCCTTTTTTGCATATTATTTGATGCGAAAGTCTCGAAGACTGTTAATACCGTATTGGTGTCTGTGGGGTGGCTTTCTGTGGCCTCCGGAATTAGGAGATTTTCGCCAATCTTGGCCACCTGCCAGAGTATCCAACATGCTCTGAGGCTGTGAGTTGGTGTGGCGTCCTCTGTACTATGAATTTTACAGGGTCCATTGAGCCATCCTTCCAGTATGGTTCCATGCCCTGTAGAGGGTTTTTTCTTTTTAGTGCTTGACCCGGGTGTCTGGTGATGATGCACCCTTTTATTTCGGTCTGGGTTTGTATTCAGGGCCGGATTGTCCCAAAATTTGATTTCGGTTTTCCAGGTGCTTTCCATCGCACAGTACTTTCGTACAATGGACGCCAAGTCAGCGAAGTGTGTAATATCACGGCGACTTATGGCGTTGAGTATTCCCTTGTCCGTGCAATTATTGCAGAAGATTGAGATTGCGTCTTCCTCGCGGCAGTCCCTTAGCCTGTTTTTAACCAGGAGGAATCTGGCCCAGTAATGATGTACCGTTTCATCAGGCTCTTGCCTGATTTTGGATAGATCACTTATGTTTGGGTGGGTGGGTGGAATTAGATCCGAAGCCTCACCCCATCTGAGGCTCAGAGGCCGAGGAATTTCTGAACTCGAAAATTTGGATTCCTGGATGTTGTCCAATGAATCCAGCCCATCGCCTGATTCTAAGTTCAGGTCTTGAGTGATATCCTCCCCTCCGCGGGTATCCGGCTTGGAGGGATCGGGAATCCGGACGTAACGAGTCCTTAAGATAGATGAAAGGTCGCCGCGCTGTCCCTCTACCACGTCAACGTGATGGGTGACTTGGGGAGAGTTAATCTCTCTCAGATCGGGTTTAGGCCCAATCTGGTCGTAATCCGTAGCGACTCCCAGGGCGGCGAAGCGATCCAAGAGCTCGTTTATGGAGGAGAGCTCCATTGGATCTAGCTGCTCGGCGAGTTCCGAGCTGACATGAAGATTGTTTTCGATGGCTTGAGAGGTCATCGTCGGCGTAGAAGCCGAATAGGCGGTCATAAGAAAACCACCTAGCCGGAGAGTTTGGCCGACAACCAAAGCTCCCTTAGCAACGGTGCCGTCTTTAAAGACGGGGCGAGGCATCCTTCCTAATGGCGACGACACAGAGGAACTCTCAATGAAAGCACCAATGTTGGTGTCAAAACCGGCGGATCTCGGGTAGGGGGTCCTGAACTATGCTTCTAGGCCGGATGGTAACAGGAGGCAAGGGACATGAAGTTTTACCCAGGTTCGGGCCCTCTCGATGGAGGTAAAACCCTACGTCCTGCTTGATTAATATTGATGATATGGGTAGTACAAGAGTAGATCTACCATGAGATCAGAGAGGCTAAACCCTAGAAGCTAGCCTATGGTATGATTGTAGTTGTGTATGTTGTCCTACGGACTAAAACCCTCCGGTTTATATAGACACCAGAGAGGGTTAGGGATACACAAATTCGGTTACAATGGTAGGAGATCTACATATCCGTATCGCCAAGCTTGCCTTCCACGCCAAGGAAAGTCCCTTCCGGACACGGGACGAAGTCTTCAATCTTGTATCTTCATAGTCCAGGAGTCCGGCTGAAGGTATAGTCCGTTAATCCGGACACCCCCCAATCCAGGACTCCCTCAATCATCATTTTCTAGAGAATTGTCCCAAGTGAGGAATAAAAAAAAATAGAAAGGCCATAAAAAAAGAGAAGGCCCAAAAAAAGAGAGAAAGGCCATAAAAAGAGAAGGCCCAAAAAATGAGAGAAAAAGAGAGATGGGAAAATGTTACTATCCTTTGCCACACTTGTGTTTCAAAGTAGCACCTTAATCTTCATGATAGAGAGTCTCTTGTTTTGTCACTTTCATATACTAGTGGGAATTTTTCATTATAGAACTTGGCTTGTATATTCCAACAATGGGCCTCCTCAAGTGCCCTAGGTCTTCGTGATCAAGCAAGTTGGATGCTGAGGGAGTCCTGGATTAGGGGGTGTCCGGGTAGCCGGACTATACCTTCAGCCGGACTCCAGGACTATGAAGATACAAGATTGAAGACTTCGTCCCGTGTTCGGATGGGACTTTCCTTGGCGTGGAAGGCAAGCTTGGCGATGCGGATATTCAAGATCTCCTACCATTGTAACCGACTTTGTGTAACCCTAACCCTCTCCGGTGTCTATATAAACCGGAGGGTTTTAGTCCGTAGGACAACTTCATCATACAACAATCATACCATAGGCTAGCTTCTAGGGTTTAGCCTCCTCGATCTCGTGGTAGATCTACTCTTGTATTGTCCATATCATCAATATTAATCAAGCAGGACGTAGGGTTTTACCTCCATCAAGAGGGCCCGAACCTGGGTAAAACATCGTGTTCCTTGCCTCCTGTTACCATCCGGCCTAGACGCACAGTTCGGGACCCCCTACCCGAGATCCGCCGGTTTTGACACCGACATTGGTGCTTTCATTGAGAGTTCCTCTGTGTCGTCGCTTTTAGGCCCGATGGCTCCTTCGATCATCAACAACGATGCAGTCCAGGGTGAGACTTTTCTCCCCGGAAAGATCTTCGTCTTCGGCGGCTTCGCACTGCGGGTCAATTCGCTTGGCCACCTTGAGCAGATCGGAAGCTACGCCCCTGGCCATCAGGTCAGGTTTGGAAGCCTAAACTACACGGCTGACATCCGCGAGGATTTGATCTTCGACGGATTCGAGCCACAGCCAAGCGCGCCGCACTGTCTCGATGGGCATGATATAGCTCTGCCGCCGAACAGCGCCTTTGAGGCTGCACACGCATCGGTTCCGACCATTGATTTGGAGCCTACTGCGCCGATCGAGGATCAGCGGTTGGACGCTGCCTCAGGGGCTGAGATCTCAGAGGCGATCGAGCCGAACTCCAGCCCCACACTCCGCATGGCCCATGACTCCGAGGAGCCGGATTCCTCTCCGAACTCCGAGCCCCCCGCGCCCCTGCCGATCGAATCCGATTGGGCGCCGATAATGGAGTTCACCGCCGCGTACATCTATCAGCACTCGCCCTTCGGCGACATCCTGAATTCTCTAAAGTCTCTCTCTTTATCAGGAGGGCCCTGGCCAGACTACGGTCAGCAAGGTTGGGATACGGACGATGAAGAAATTCAAAACCCACCCACCACCCACTTCGTAGCCACTGTCGACGACTTAACCGACATGCTTGACTTCGACTCCAAAGACATCGACGACATGGACGACGATGCAGGAGACGAACAAGAACCAGCACCTGTAGGGCGCTGGAAGGCCACCTCGTCATATGACATATATATGGTGGACACTCCAAAGGATGGAGATGGCGATGGAACAGCGGGGGACGATACCTCTAAGAAACAGCCCAAGCGCCGGCGTCAGCGGTGCCGCTCTAAATCCCGCCAAAGCAAAAACGGTGATTCCGGCACGGGAGGTAATACTACTCCAGATAGCGCCGAAGAACACCCCCTCCAGCAAGATTCAGCACAGGAGGACAGAGAAGCCAACCCTCACGAGAGGGCGGCGGACCAAGAGGTTGAGGACGACAATTATACGCCTCCCTCCGAAGACGAGGCAAGCCTCGACGACGATGAGTTCGTCGTGCCAGAGGATCTCGTCGAACAAGAGCGTTTTAAACGCAGGCTTATGGCCACGACAAGCAGCCTCAAGAAAAAGCAGCAACAGCTTAGAGCTGATCAGGATTTGCTAGCTGACAGATGGACTGAAGTCCTTGCGGCCGAAGAGTATGAACTCGAACACCCCTCCAAGAGTTACCCAAAGCGCAGACTGCTACCCCGACTAGAGGAGGAAGCACCTACATCACTAGCACATGACATGGCCGACCGGCCACCTCATGGCCGCGATAGAGAGGCCTCTTGGCCCTCCACTCAAGCCATGCCCCGACGCCGCGTCAAGCATACTAAGGCACGGGAAAATGCGCCTGACCTGCGCGACATACTAGAGGACAAGGCAAGGCAAACAATATCGATCTACGGATCGCGCAGGCGCCCCACGGCACGTGACGGCGATCGTCACTCCGGATGCAATAAATCCGGCTGGGCCGAACTCAACAGACAAAGCTCCTTCGAACTGCATCGTGATATAGCCCAATATAGAGGCGCCGCACACCCACTATGCTTCACAGATGAAGTAATGGATCATAAAATTCTTGAGGGCTTCAAACCCGTAAACATCAAATCGTACGATGGCACAACAGATCCTGTGGTATGGATCGAGGATTATCTCCTTCATATCCACATGGCCCGCGGTGATGATCTACACGCCATCAAATACCTCCCACTCAAACTTAAGGGACCGGCCCGACATTGGCTTAATAGCTTGCCAGCAGACTCAATCGGTTCTTGGGAGGACCTGGAAGCCGCATTCCTTGACAACTTCCAGGGCACTTATGTGCGACCACCGGACGCCGATGACCTAAGCCACATAATTCAGCAGCCGGAGGAATCGGCCAGGCAATTCTGGACACGGTTCCTAACAAAGAAAAACCAGATAGTCGACTGTCCGGACGCAGAGGCCTTAGCGGCCTTCAAGCATAATATCCGTGATGAGTGGCTTGCCCGGCACCTGGGACAGGAAAAGCCAAAATCTATGGCAGCCTTCACGACACTCATGACCCGCTTTTGTGCGGGAGAAGACAGGTGGCTAGCTCGCAGCAACAATTTAACCAAGAACCCTGGTAATTCGAATACCAAGGACAAAAGCGACAGGTCGCATCGGAACAAACAAAAGCGTCGCGTTAATAGCGACAGCAACGAGGATACGGCAGTTAATGCCGGATTCCGAGGCTACAAATCCGGTCAACAGAAAAAGCCATTCAAAAGAAATACTCAGGGCCCGTCCAGTTTGGACCGAATACTCGACCGCTTGTGCCAGATACATGGCACCCCCGAAAAGCCAGCCAATCACACAAACAGGGATTGTTGGGTGTTCAAGCAGGCAGGCAAGTTAAGAGCCAAAAACAAAGACAAGGGGCTGTATAGCGACAACGAGGAGGAGCCCAGGCCGCCGAACAACGGTGGACAGAAGGGATTTCCCCCGCAAGTGCGGACGGTGAACATGATATATGCAACCCACATCCCCAAGAGGGAGCGGAAGCGTGCGTTACGGGACGTATATGCGATGGAGCCAGTCGCCCCAAAGTTCAACCCATGGTCCTCCTGCCCGATCACCTTTGATCGATGGGACCATCCCACTAGCATCCGTCACGGCGGCTTCGCCGCATTGGTTCTAGACCCAATCATTGACGGATTTCATCTCACAAGAGTCCTCATGGACGGCGGCAGCAGCCTGAACCTGCTTTACCAGGATACAGTGCGAAAAATGGGCATAGATCCCTCGAGGATCAAGCCCACCAAAGCGACCGATACCAGGTGTAGAAGCCAACTGTACAGGCTCAGTCACACTGGAAGTGGTCTTCGGATCTCCGGATAACTTCCGAAGCGAGGAGTTAATCTTCGACATACTCCCGTTCCGTAGTGGCTATCACGCACTGCTTGGGCGAACCGCATTCGCAAAATTCAACGCGGTACCGCACTATGCATACCTCAAGCTCAAGATGCCAGGCCCTAGAGGAGTAATCACGGTCAATGGGAACACTGAACGCTCCCTCCAAACGGAGGAGCACATGGCAGCGCTCGCAGCAGAAGTACAAAGCAGCCTCTCTAGGCAGTTCTCCAGTTCGGCCTTCAAAAAGCCAGACACTGTCAAGCGCGCCCGGAGTACCCTACAACAAGACCGCCTGGCACGTTCTGAGCTAGCGTAGCAATGCGGCCCAAACCCTAGCCCTCGCGATATAGCGAAACTAGTGCTTCGCGTACATAACTATGCTCTTGAAATACCATGGGCACAGGGGAAGGGGCACTATCACGGCACGCCCGAAATACTGTTTAAACCGCACCAGGGGCTGCCGGATTCCTTTTTTTCTTTTTTTCTCTTACTCTCAGGACTCCATACTTCAGATGACCCGTTCGGCAATTCAACTACCGCACAAACGATGCAAGATCCAGGAAAGTAGACAAGCCATGCCGCATTATGGAACTCCCAGGTGGTCTCTATTGCGAGCAGTATACCTGTTTTTTAATACAATTCCGCGGCCTGCCCCTAGCCAGGACATGTTAAATAGTCCAATTTCTTTTGCTTATCGCACTATTTGTATCGTTCCGCTTTCATAGCAGCCTTTCTATAAACAATGCATAGCTTTTGTCTATTTTTTGCATTATCCTCTTTATATATATATGTCTATTAATAACATGCTGCATCCGTACACTGTGGTACGGCAAAATACGCCAGGGGCTTCAGTACCCATCAATATGGCGTGAGAAGTCCGTACACTTTCACAAGTGCGGCACCCCGAACTTATAGCACTATATGCATCGGCTCCGAATCATGATTTGGGTCAATAGTTGGGTTTGCCCGGCTCCTATGTTTTGGTGCCTTACGTTCCGCTATATCGGCTAAGGTAGCACTAGGAGAACTACTGTGATTGTGCCGCAGTTGAGCTGGGCTGAGCACCTCAGTAGAGAAAGCTAAAACTGACTGTCATGATGAGGCGAGAGACAGGTCGCTGTTCGAGAGGTTTTTCGAGTCCTTAAAGACTTATGCCGCTTCGAGCGAGGAACCGGCTTTGTCCGGCCAAGGCGTGGATAGCGCCCCGAACTCGGTCTTCCGAATACTAGGGGCTTCGCCAAAATTTAAAATTATAAAGTTCTATGGCTAAGTGAGAGTGTTCAAGCATTATAGTCCGATTGCCTTGTTCGTTGTGCTGAGCGCCTCCCTCGACGGACCCAATCATGGGAAAAAGAGCGCTCAGGTTTATCCCGAACACCCCAGCACTAGTGGCATGGGGGCAGAAGCCGACGACTGGCCATCTCTCAATTTTTTGATAAACGACCGCACAGAAAGTAATATTTTAAATTCAAGGATTGCTTAGCGCATATGAACAAGTTTTTAGCGCACAGGATAACACGAGCGAGTTCATTCAAAAATTACATCCTTGGTGCATTCATCCGCCATAAGGCAGGCACCGGCCAGAACATCCTTGTAATAGTTCTCGGGCTTGCGATGCTCCTTCCCCGGCGGCAGCCCATCCCTCACAAGCTTCTCACCGTCCAGCTTACCCCAATGCACCTTTGCACGGGAAAGGGCCCTATGGGCACCTTCGATGCAGACGGAGCGCTTGATAACTTCGAGCCTTGGACAAGGCTCCACCAGCCGCCGCACCAGTCCAAAGTAGCTCCCAGGCAGGGCCTCTCCAGGCCACAGCCAAACTATGAAGCCCTTCAGGGCCTGTTCGGCCACCTTGTGGAGCTCGACCAGCTGCTTCAGCTGGTCGCTCAAGGGCACAGGGTGTCCGGCCTCAGCGTACTGAGACCAGGACACCTTCTCCGTCGAGCTGCCTTCCTCGGCTCGGTAGAATGCGGCGGCATCGGATACGCTGCGGGGAAGATCTGCGAATGCCCCTGGAGAGCTCCGGATTCGGGTAAGTAACAAGTAGTTTACTTTTATATGTCTGCTTTGCATAGAGAATGCCTTACCCGCCGCTACCTTTTTCACCGCATCCAATTCCTGGAGGGCCTTCTGGGCTTCGGCCTTGGCAGATTTGGCAGTTTTAAGAGCCGCAGCAAGCTCGGACGCTCGCGTCTTCGATTCGAGCTCCAAACTCTCATGTTTTTTCATGAGAGCCTGAAGCTCTTGCTGCACCTCGCCGACCTGCGCCTCAAATTTCTCCCGCTCGGTGCGCTCCGTGGCCGCCTTCTTCTCGGCCTCGGACAACGCCTGCTTGAGGGTCGCCACCTCAGTTGTGGCCCCTACAATAAGCAGTATACTCCAGTCATTTTTTGCAATTTCGTCTTCTTATAGGCATATTTTCTATAAGGTATCTCTTACCTTCTTTCTCCTCGAGCTGTCGTTTGGCAAGGCCGAGCTCTTGCTCGGTCCGCTCGAGGCCCTGCTTTAGGGCACCCACCTCTGCAGTCAGTGCGGCGGTGGCCAGCAGCGAAGCCTGCATACGTATATTGACTCCTTTTTACTTAGACTCCTGCGATATTTAATAGATCCTCTATTCGGATTTTCTTTCCGAACGCCAAACAGAGCATCAGGGGCTACTGTCTATGCGGTAATATTTTTACATATTTTTACTTACCTCGAAGCCTGTTAGAAGGCTAGCACAAGCTTCAGTCAGTCCGCTTTTGGCGGACCGAACCTTCTGGACCACCGTACTCATGATGGTACGATGCTCCTCGTAGATGGAGGCGCCCTTAAGCACCTCCAGCAGATTGTTCGGCGCCTCCGGTTGGGCGGAGGACGCCGGCTCAATAGGCTTGCTCCTCTTGGTAGGAGTTCGCCTGCCGCGGTCCGGAACCGTTGATGATTCCGGCGCGGTGTCCGGCTTAAAGCCGGACTTGGAGCCCTGGGGGGTCTTGTCCCCTTTACTCCTGGAGTCCGCGAGGTCGCCTCGCGGCTCCTCCTGGACCACCTCCTCTTGCCCCGGAGCTTGTCGCGATGCCACTTCGGCGTCATCCGCAGCACAGGGGGAGGTAGCAGGCGGAACTGAATTCACGTCCAATGAACCCAGGGATCCGCTCGACGACTCGTCGAGCCCGTCCTTGGGTGGGCTGCATGATTATATTCAACATTACAGAAAGCTGCGCAACAAAAGGAATATCATGAGTTACTCTAGTATCCGAACACTTACGATTTCGCCGGATGCTTGGCCCTGTCTGGCCAGTCCTCTTCATCCTCGTCGGCGTCGGGGGCGTAGTCCGACGGAGGGGTTTTCCTCTTCTTGGACCCTTCGGCCTCCCCTACTAGGGCGGCCTTCCTCTTCTTTCCTCCTCCCGCTGGAGGGGGAGAGGTCTCTTCTTCCTCCTCCTCGTCTTCACGAGAGGAGTGCGTCTCGGACTCATCGGACGACGAGTCCGACACCACCATATGCCGGGAACTCTTTCGAGTCCCCGTGGCCTTCTTCTTCTTGTCCTTCTTCACCGGCACCACATAAGGTGCCGGAACCAGCAGCTTCATTAGGAGAGTAGGGGCTGGGTCTTCGGGCAAGGGAGCCGGACAGTTAATCAGTCCGGACTTCGCCTGCCAATCCTGTCAAAGGTGAGAGAGTTTAGAACCCGCATAGAGTCAAACTATGAAGAAAACTTAACATCCTGTAAAAGATGAAAATATTTTACCTCGCCAGCAGGACGCTGCGAGCTAAATCCGCGGTCTTCGGAGGCGGATGTGGGAGCCTCGGCGCCTTTGGTTAGCCCCTTCCAGACATCTTCGTACGTTGTGTCGAAGAGCCTGCTCAGAGTTCGGTGCTGCGCCGGGTTGAACTCCCACAAATTGAAGTCCCGTTCTTGACACGGAAGGATCCGGCGGACGAGCATGACCTGGACTACGTTGACAAGCTTGAGCTGCTTGTTCACCAGGGACTGGATGCATTTTTGCAGTCTGGTCACCTCTTCTTTGTCGCCCCATGACAAGCCCGTCTCCTTCTAGGACGTAAGCCGCGTAGGGGGTCTGGATCGGAATTCAGGGGCTGCGATCCACTTTGGATCACGTGGCTCGGTGATGTAAAACCACCCTGACTGCCACCCCTTCAAGGACTCCACAAAGGAGCCCTCGAGCCATAGGACGTTGGCTATTTTGGCCGCCATGGCACCTCCGCACTCCGCCTGGTTGCCGCGCACCACCTTTGGCTTGACGTTGAAGGTCTTGAGCCAGAGGCTGAAATGGGGGCGGATGCAGAGGAAAGGCTCGCACATGACGATAAACGCCGAGATATTGAGGATGAAGTTCGGGGCCAGATCGTGGAAATCTAGGCCATAGTAGAACATGAGCCCGCGGACAAATGGGTGGAGAGGAAAAACCAGTCCGCGGAGGAAGTGGGGAAGAAATACTACCCTCTCATGGGGCCTTGGGGTGGGGAGAAGCTGCCCCTCCTCAGGAAGCCGGTGCGCGATGTCTTTGGACAGGTATCCGGCCTTCCTTAGCCTTTTGACATGGCCCTCCGTGACGGAGGAGACCATCCACTTGCCTCTCGCTCCGGACATTGTTGGAGAAGGTTGAGGTAGGAAGTGCGGGCTTGGGCGCTGGAGCTCGGGTGCGCAGAAGATGGATAGGCAACGGAGGAAGAAGGCGTAGGTAAAAAGGTGGATCCTTATCCCCTTATATGAGCGGATGCGACTATGCGTCCCCACCAGCCTAGTAAAACTTGCTTGCCACCCAAGCACCATGATAAATGGCGCGGTTGGGTTACCCATGTCCGTATTTATCCCGTAAATGGGGGACATGATCTCTGCTTTGACAAGACGTGTCGAGGAAACCGCCTCGCAAAACACACTGAGGTGGAAAAGTGAAAACGATTCGAATAAAGGCTTGGCCGTAGTGTGATGTCACGCTGTGGAATACATCAGCAGATTAGATTTGTGTTAATATTATTCTCTCTGTGGCAATACGTGGAAACTTATTTTGCAGAGCCGTACACTACTCTTGGTGTTTACAAACTTTTATGAAGAATTTGGAGGAGGAACCCGCCTTGCAATGCCGAAGACAATCTACATGCCGGACTCGTCGTCATTGAAGCCTGGTTCAGGGGCTACTGAGGGAGTCCTGGATTAGGGGGTGTTCGGGTAGCCGGACTATACCTTCAGCCGGACTCCAGGACTATGAAGATACAAGATTGAATACTTCGTCCCGTGTCCGGATGGGACTTTCCTTGGCATGGAAGGCAAGCTTGGCGATGCGGATATTCAAGATCTCCTACCATTGTAACCGACTTTGTGTAACCCTAACCCTCTCCGGTGTCTATATAAACCGGAGGGTTTTAGTCCGTAGGACAACTTCATCATACAACAATCATACCATAGGCTAGCTTCTAGGGTTTAGCCTCCTCGATCTCGTGGTAGATCTACTCTTGTATTATCCATATCATCAATATTAATCAAGCAAGACGTAGGGTTTTGCCTCCATCAAGAGGGCCCAAACCTGGGTAAAACATCGTGTTCCTTGCCTCCTGTTACCATCCGGCCTAGACGCACAGTTCGGGACCCCCTACCCGAGATCCACCGGTTTTGACACCCACAGATGCACACCACTTAGTTTCTTCTGTTGAGCTTTCATACATTTATAGCTCTAGTGCATCTGTTGCATGGCAATCCCTACTCCTTGCATTGACATCAATTGATGGGCATCTCCCTAGCCCATTGATTAGCCACGTTGATGTGAGACTTTCTCCTTTTTTGTCTTCTCCACATACCCCCCATCATCATATTATATTCCACCCATAGTGCTATGTCCATGGCTCGCGCTCATATATTGCGTGAGAGTTTATAGGTTTGAGATTACTAAAGTATGAAACAATTGCTTGGCTTGTCATCGGGGTTGTGCATGATGAGAACATTCTTGTGTGACGAAAATGAAACATGACTAAACTATATGATTTTGTAGGGATGAACTTTCTTTGGCCATGTTATTTTGAGAAGACATAATTGCTTAGTTAGTATGCTTGAAGTATTATTATTTTTATGTCAATATGAACTTTTGTCTTGAATCTTTCGGATCTGAATATTCATACCACAATTAAGAAAAATTACATCAAAATTATGCCAAGTAGCACTCCGCATCAAAAATTCTGTTTTTATCATTTACCTACTCAAGGATGAGCAGGAATTAAGCTTGGGGATGCTTGATACGTCTCCAACGTATCTATAATTTTTTATTGCTCCATGCTATATTATCTACTGTTTTGGACATTATTGGGCTTTATTATCCACTTTTATATTATTTTTGGGACTAACCTATTAACCGGAGGCCCAACCCAGAATTGCTATTTTTTTCCTGTTTTAGGGCTTCGAAGAAAAGGAATATCAAACGGAGTCCAAACGGAATGAAACCTTTGGGAACGTGATTTTCTCAACGAACAAGACCCGGGAGACTTGGACCCTACGTCAGGACAAAAAAGAGGAGGCCACGAGGTAGGGGGCGGGCCTACCCCC
>NC_041380.1:495654040-495760767 GCF_002162155.2 Triticum dicoccoides | reverse complement strand
CCTTGTGGGCCCCCTGTTGCTCCACCGACATACTCCTTCCTCCTATATATACCTACATACCCCCAAACGATCAGATACGGAGCCAAAAACCTAATTCCACCGCCGCAACTTTCTGTATCCACGAGATCCCATCTTGGGGCCTGTTCTGAAGCTCCACCAGAGGGGGCATCGATCACGGAGGGCTTCTACATCAACACCATAGCCCCTCCGATGAAGTGTGAGTAGTTCACCTCAGACCTACGGGTCCATAGTTATTAGCTAGATGGCTTCTTCTCTCTTTTTTGATCTCAATACAATGTTCTCCCCCTCTCTTGTGGAGAACTATTCGATGTAATCTTCTTTTTGTGGTGTGTTTGTTGAGACCGATGAATTGTGGGTTTATGATCAAGTTTATCTATGAACAATATTTGAATCTCCTCTGAATTCTTTTATGTATGATTGGTTATCTTTGCAAGTCTCTTCGAATTATCAGTTTGGTTTGGCCTACTAGATTGATCTTTCTTGCAATGGGAGAAGTGCTTAGCTTTGGGTTCAATCTTGCGGTGTCCTTTCCCAGTGACAGTAGGGGCAGCAAGGCAC
Source organism: Triticum dicoccoides (assembly GCF_002162155.2). NCBI lineage: Eukaryota > Viridiplantae > Streptophyta > Magnoliopsida > Poales > Poaceae > Triticum > Triticum dicoccoides. Next base: position 495,760,188 of record NC_041380.1, on the reverse strand, counting down.
GTATTGTATTGTTGCCATCGAGGATAACAAGATGGGGTTTTCATCATATTGCATGAGTCTATCCCTCTACATCATGTCATGTTGCTTAAGGCTTTACTCTGTTTTTAACTTAATACTCTAGATGCATGCTGGATGGCGGTCGATGAGTGGAGTAATAGTAGTAGATGCAGGCAGGAGTCGGTCTACTTGTCTCGGACGTGATGCCTATATACATGATCATACCTAGATATTCTCATAACTATGCTCAATTCTGTCAATTCCTCAACAGTAATTTGTTCACCCACCGTAGAATACTTATGCTCTCGAGAGAAGCCACTAGTGAAACCTATGGCCCCCGGGTCTATCTTTATCATATTAATCTCCTACTGCTTAGTTATTTCCTTTGCTTTTTACTTTGCCTTTATTTTACTTTGCATCTTTATCACAAAAATACCAAAAATATTATCTTATCATATCTATCAGATCTCACTCTCGTAAGTGGTCGTGTAGGGATTGACAACCCCTATTCGCATTGGTTGCGAGGATTTATTTGTTTTTTGCAGGTACGAGGGACTCACGCGTAGCCTCCTACTGGATTGATACCTTGGTTCTCAAAAACTAAGGGAAATACTTACGCTACTTTGCTGCATCATCCCTTCCTCTTCGGGGAAAACCAATGCAGTGCTCAAGAGGTAGCAGGAGACAACCCAACACTTTTACCTACTATTTTCATGTGTTCACATGATTATGCTACTGTAGTAATCATGTTTTATAGCTTTGTTTTAATGAAGTGCCAAGTAAGACATTTGGGATGGTCTAGGGTGATAGTTGATTTGATCTTGCTGAGAAGGAGAAACTTTTGCGCTCAGGAAAATAATTATCATTTTAACAAAAGCATGATAAAATAATGATTATTTTTTCAATAGATTAATAGAAAATTTTCCCTGGTAGTCCTAATTTTTTCAGAATTTTTGGAGTAGGAGAAGTATGGTTGGAGTACAGATTACTACAGACTATTCTGTTTTTGACAAATTATGTTTTCAATGCATAGTTTGCTTGTCTTCTAGTTTCTATGGCTTATATTGCTCAATATAAGTTGTGGAAACGATAAGGTGTAGTAGGCATTGTGTGAGAACAATTATGAGTCTTGTCTTTGACAGTACCAAAGTGAATGGTTTGCTCTTTATCATACTAACCTATCTCATAAAGTTCCCTTAAGTTTTGTGTGATTGAAGTTTTCAAGTTTTGGGTGAGATATCGATATGAGGAGAATAAGGAGTGACAATACCCTAAGCTTGGGGATGCCCAAGGCACCCCCAAAGTAATATTCAAGGAAGATCCAAGCAACTAAGCTTGGGGATGCCCCGGAAGGCATCCCCTCTTTCGTCTCCAACATTATCCATAACCTCACTTGGAGCTATGTTTTCATTCGTCACATGATATGTGTTTTACTGGGAGCATATTTTTTTAATTTTCATTCAGTTATTTAGGATAATGTTTTGCATCTTTTATTTCAAAATAAGTGGCAAGGACAGCCTTTACCTTGCTATTTTGCAATTATATGTTGCTGTTTCAAAACAGAAAGTTTATCACTGTTGCAAAAATTCCCTAGAAAAGTCAGAATATGATAAAATGCTGAAACTTTTTGCACAATAAGCTCTGATAAATTTTCTACACTTCGGTAAATTTTCATTAATTTTGGAGTTAAATCGGTATTGATACTCTTGCATTCCTTACAGACTGTACTGTTTTGGCAGATTGCTGTCATGTTTGCATTGTTTGCATATGTTTGCTTGTTTAATGATTCTATTTGAGGATATGAGTATTAAATATGCAGAGGCATTTAGTATGCAATGTTGAATAATAATTTTAATGATTTGCTACAGTAGAGAATGATAAGATTTTTGCATTGATTTATACTAACTTATCTCACGAGTTCTTGTTGAGTTTTGTGTGGATGAAGCTATTTAGATTTAGGAAAACCGTGATATGAGAGGAATTAAGGAGACATGAAAGCTCAAGCTTGGGAATGCCCAAGACACCCCAAGATAATATTTCAATAAGTCTCAAGAATCTAAGCTTGGGGATGCCCCGGTAGGCATCACACCTTTCTTCTTCAACAATTATCGGTTAGTATGGTTGAGCCTAAGTTTTTGCTTCTTCACATGATGTGTGCTATTCTTGGAATGTCATTTTGTCTTGTTTTGCTTGCTGTTTTAATAAAATACTTAGATCTTAAACTTTTAAATAAGAGAGAGTCCTCAAACAGCTACCCATTTACATAACTACTCGCTTGATCTTCACTTATAACTTTTTGGAGTAGCTTGTCATTTACTCTTGTGCTTCACTTATATCCTATGAGTAAATTGTTGAATGAATTGAATATCATGAAGTTTAAATTATATGTTCATATAATGCCTAGTAGTAGCTTCACATTGGGTTTAGAAAGTGAAATCTTTTGAAGCTTGACAATCACAATATTGGTCATACAAGCAATTCCTGAATGATTACTATAAGGAAGAGAACTTTCACATGCAAATACACTATCTTGGAAATCTTTAGTTTGTGAGCCCCCATAAAAATATTATATGCCAAAATTGTTGATGTTGGACAAGGAATACAATGTAATGGTTTATGTTTGTTCATATTCACATAGAAGTTATATTGTCATAGATCCTTCAATGTGTCGTGCTTGCCCCCCATCTTTGATAGCCAAAAATTCCGCACAAAATATTGATACTACTTGTGCATCCAAAAACCCTTAAACCCAAATCTTATTTTCAAGAGTCCACCATACCTACCTAAGGATTGATCAAGATCCTTCAAGTAAGTTGTCATCGGTGCAATAAGGCAATAAAAATAGCTTCTAAAAGTGTTAGATCATTTAGTGTAAGAGAAAATTGAGCGTTGTAGGAACTTGTGATGGCAAAGAATAAAAACGGAAAACTACATAATAAAGGTTGCTATCATAAGGGGCAATATAATGTGACATTCTTTTGCACTAAGGGGTTGAGCATAGAAACAAATAAGCGCATGGCAACCTCTGCTTCCCTCTGCGAAGGGCCTACCTTTTACTTTTATATATGTATTTAATTTCATGCAAGAGTCAAAGTTTTTCTCTCTATTCCCTTTTATTTTTCTCTTTTGGCTAGCATCATGTGGTGAGGAAAGATCTAGGCACATATATCCAGTTGGATATGGGTAGCATGAGTTATTATTGTTGACATCACCCTTGAAGTGAATATGTTGGGAGGCGAAATTATAAGCCCCTATCGTTCTATGTGTTCGGTTGAAACGTTTTGCTCATGTGTATGCGGTGAGTGTTAGCAATCATATAAGACTATATGATGGTTTAGTATGTGGAGCTCTTACTTAAACTCTATTGAATAATTTGAATTACAATTGCTTGGTGACTGAGAACATAGGTTGTTGAGTTTCAAGAGAATTCATTGTCTGAACCTTAACATCTGAATTGGTTCCTACTTTAACACGAGAAGTTTTATAAGAAAGAATTTTTGTTATGATGCTAGGAAAGGTGATTGAAATTTTCATTGATCAAACTTGTGCACTTTGCAAGCATTCACACTTGATAAATTATTTCTTTTATCATTTACCTACTCGAGGACGATTAGGAATTAAGCTTGGGGATGTTCATACGTCTCCAATGTATCTATAATTTATGAAGTATTCATGTTGTTATATTATCATTCTTGGATGTTTTACAATCATTTTATAGCAACTTTATATCATTTTTTGGGAATAACCTGTTGCCGCAATGCCCAGTGCCAGTTGCTATTTTTTGCTTGTTTTTTACATCGCAGGAAATCAATATCAAACGGAGTCCAAACACCGCAAAACTTTTTGTGGATTTTTGGACCAGAAGACATCCATTGGGCCAGAGCTGCACCTGGGGGGGGGTGCCCCGAGGGGGGCAGAACCCACCAGGGTCCGCCTGGGGGTGCAGGCACGCCTAGTTGGGTTGTTCCCACCTCGGTGGCTTCCCGCACCCCTTCTTCGCCCTATAAATTGCCAAATATTCCAAAACCCTCGGGGGTAACTCTAGATCAGAAGTTCCGCCACCGCAAGGCTCTGTAGCCACCGAAAACCAATATAGACCCCGTTCTGGCACTCCGTCGGAGGGGGAATCATCACCGGTGGCCATCTTCATCATCCCGGCAGCCATCACGATGAGGAGGGAGTAGTACATCCTCAGGGCTGAGGGTTTGTACCAGTAGCTATGTGTTTAATCTCTATCTCTCTTGTGTTCTTGAGATGTCACAATCCTGATGTATCGCAGGCTTTGTTAATATAGTCGGATCATATGGTGTTTTCCTATCTCTATCTTGTGTGATGAATTGAGTTTTTCCCTTTGAGATTTTGTTGTTATCGGATATAATACTTTTATGGATTTGAGAGCAATTGATATATGTCTTGCATATGAATACTCGTGGTGATAGTGGGTGATACGTCCATTTTGCATGATGTTTTCCTATTGTTATTTATGATGCTTTTATCCATAATAATGCTTTTTGGGGTAATTCTAATGCCTTTTCTCTCATATATGCAAGGTATACACAAAGAGGGAGAATTCCAATAGCTGGAAATTTGGACCTCGAAAAGATAAGCCAGGCTACTTATTCTGCACAACTCCACACAAGCTGAAACTTCACAGAGAATTTTTATGGAATATATGAAGAATATTGGAGCAAATAAGTACCAGAGAAGGCCCACCAGGTGGGCACAACCCACCTGGGCGCGCCAGGGAGCCCAGGCGCGCCCAGGTGGGTTGTGCTCACCCAGGCCCACCTCCGGTGCCCATCTTCTGGTATATAATTCACTTTGACCTAGAAAAAATAAGGGGACTACTTTCGGGATGGAGAGCCACCGTCTCGAGGCGGAACTTGGGCAGGAGCACTTTTCCCCTCCGGTGGAGCGATTCCTTCAGGGGAACTTCCCTCCTGGAGGGGGAAATTATCGTCCTCATCATCACCAACAACTCTACCATCCCGGGGAGGGCAATCTCCATCAACATCTTCAACAACACCATCTCATCTCAAACCCTAGTTCATCTCTTCTGTTCAATCTTGTTACCGGAACTATAGATTGATGCTTGTGGGTGACTAGTAGTGTTGATTACATCTTGTAGTTGATTACTATATGGTTTATTTGGTGGAAGATTATATGTTCAGATCCAATATGCTATTTAATACCCCTCTTATCTTGAGCATGATTATCATTTGTGAGTAGTTACTTTTGTTCTTGAGGTCACGAGAGAAATCATGTTGCAAGTAATCATGTGAACTTGATATGTGTTCGATATTTTGATAGTATGTATGTGTGATTCCCTTAGTGGTGTCATGTGAACGTCGACTACATGACACTTCACCATATTTGGGCCTAAGGGAATGCATTGTGGAGTAGCAATTAGATGATGGGTTGCGAGAGTGACAGAAGCTTAAACCCCACTTTATGCGCTATTTCGTAAGGGATCGATTGGATCCAAAAGTTTAATGCTATGGTTAGAATTTATTCTTAATACTTTTCTCATAGTTGCGGATGCTTGCAGGAGGGTTAATCATAAGTAGGATGTTTGTTCAAGTAACAACAACACCTAAGCACCGGTCCACCCACATATCAAATAAAAGTTCTCGAAATGGAACGGAACTTTGTGAGGATTTTTCATATCAATAATAAGAATTTCTGGAGCCAAGACCTGCCGGAGGCGGGCACCAGGGTGGGCACAACCCACCAGGGCGCGCCCCCCTCTCCTGGCACGCCCAGGTGGGTCATCCCCACCTGGTGGCCCCGCTAACCCTGAAACTAACGCTATAAAATCCTATTTTCAGAGAAAAAATCAAGGAAAAAGAATGATCGCGATCCGCAAAATGGAGCCGCTGCCAAGCCCTGTTCTTCCTCGGGAGGGCAGATCTGGAGGCCGTTTGGGGCTCCGGAGAGGGGGGTCTTCGTTCTTCGTCATCATCAACCCTTCTCCATCGCCAATTCCATGATGCTCCCCACCGAGAGTGAGTAATTCCTTCTTAGGCTTGCTGGTCAGTGAGGAGTTGCATGAGATTCATCATGTAATCGAGTTAGTTTTGTTAGGGCTTGATCCCTAGTATCCACTATGTTCTTAGATTGATGTTGCTATGACTTTGCCATGCTTAATGCTTGTCACTTTGGGCCCGGGTGCCATGATCTCAGATCTGAACCATTTTTGTTATCACCATTATATCCATGTTCTAGATTCGATCTTGCAAGTTATAGTCACCTACTACGTGTTATGATCCGGTAACCCCGGAGTGATAATTACCGGGACTTATTTCGGTGATTACCGTAGTTTGAGGGGGAGGCCTTAATATCCCTTAGTTTCCAATATGGACCCCGCTGCAATGGGAGGGTAGGACAAAAGATGTCATGCAACTTCTTTTAATAAAGCTCGTATGACTATTTACGGAATACATGCCTACATTATATCAATGAACTAGAGCTAGTGCCATATCGCCCTAGGTTATAACTGTCTCATGATGAATATCATTCAACAAGCCACCGATCTAATGCCTACAAATTTATCCTATATTGTTTTTGCTAAGTTACTACTGCTATCATTACTGTTACACTTGCTACAAAACTATTGCTATCACTGTTACTGTTACTACTGCTACTATTATCAAAACTATCATACTAATATGCTAATAATCACTTTGCTGCAGGTAATTAATCTCCAGGTGTGGTTGAATTGACAACTCAGCTGCTAATACCTTCAAATATTATTTGGCTCCCCTTGTGTCGAATCTATAAATTTGGGTTGAATACTCTACCCTTGAAAAATGTTGCGATCCCCTATACTTGTGGGTTATCAAGACCTTTTTCTGGCGCCGTTGCCATCGAAGAACTCCAAGGGTGTTATTGGGGAGTCTTCTAATAGTGATCTCCACCCTCGGAGGTTGGCAGAAGTACGGCCGTGCGAATGGCCGCACACCCCATTCCTGGAAGAGTCTGGGATTCTTCAGGAGTTCACACAATATGTTACTAATGTCGGCATCACCAACTTCATCGCAGATGAGTGTGACCAGCACCAAATCCTCACAAACATCTTTCTTCAGAGTTTTACTTTCCTTCCTAGAAATAACCCCCCTGAAGTAAGCTTTGATTTATATGCTGAAAACCATCAGATACCACTTACTGAATTTTGTGATATATGCATGATCCCTTTTGATGGGAGTTTAGCTGGGCCTAGGCCGGTTAGGTTTGAGGCCTTTTATTGCACTTTGAGAGTGGGAGATGAGAGAGGGGTGTTAGCCACCATGGCTGCTAGCATACACTTTCCTGCCGTACATTATTTTTGCTCTGTTTGTTGCTAAGTGCTTGCTTGCTAGAAATAAATTAGGTGCGCTCGGCGCGCCAGACTTTGCTGTTTTACGCCGAGCACTAGAGGGTGATAACACTCATAGCTTGGGGCTATTGTAGCTCGTCACCTCAATCTTAATAAATCTCAGGGTGAAATACATGGTGGGATTTTTGCTACTCGTTTGGCGGCTCACTTTGAGGTTGAGATACGCCCTCACGATTATCCTCTGACCAAGGTTTATCTAGACCGTGCAGCCATGGAACTCCATCATTTTCTTGACAATATTATCCTAACATTCCTATTCCTTATAACCTGATCTTTAGCGTTAAAAGTCGTGATATTATTCCATTGCCTGCTCCTGCTTTGTTTGATTCTGTTGCCAGGGGCGGATATAGGATTATGCCTGAGGACATCATCGCCTACCGGAACACTCAGGCTGCTGCAGAGGCAGTGGAGGAGCCTCCGCAGTGGGACCAGTGGATGCCTACTCCTCAGAACCCCTACTACCCTCCAGGCTACTGGTCGATTACCAAGTTAGGCCAAAAGCCTAAGCTTGGGGGAGTACGTGTTTCTCACCGACATTACATTCATGTCCACTTATTCATCTTGTTGGTGCTCACACTTTTTCATTGTATCATCCATGCTTAGATTTATTTTTCTTGCTTTCATCTTATGTGTTTGATTTTTTTAGAAAACCAAAAAAACTAGTTGTAGTAATTTACTTTCTATGCATGCTTAGCTATAATATTAAAAAGAAAATCCAAAAAGATTTCCTTGTTCTTCTTTTGCTGGTTGGGAGCTTTCCCGTGTAAATAGTTTTTCTCGTTTTTGCTTTTTATTTGCTTGTTGAAGAAAAACCAAAAACTCCAAAAATATTTCAGTGTGTTTCTCTGAATTTCTTTTCTTTTATTCGAGTTGTACCGAGGAGAAGACCACAATGAAAATGTTGAGTGGCTCTCATATGAATAAATGTTGAACTAATGAAGAGCCCATTTTACCGTGTCTTCTCCTGTTGAACAATTCTTTTTGTAGATTCCAGCTTAGTCCATGGCATTCTTGCACTATTATTATTTTCACATCGTTCGGTCATACAAGTGAAAGGCAATAAGGACGATATTCGATGAACTGGCCGTGGCAGAGAGAAACTGGTATGAACTCGACTTGTTCTGTTTGTGTAAATATGTTTAACCTAGTATCCATGATTCAACCCATAATGATTAAACATGTTTGCAATGATAATTAGAGATTATAGTTTCTCATGCCATCCATAAGTAGCCGGGAGTGAATAATTATTTATCTTGGATATCAACATAGCGTTAAAATGATTGTGATGTAGTGTCGGTGTCAAAACCGGCGGATCTCGGGTAGGGGGTCCCGAACTGTGTGTCTAAGGCGGATGGTAATAGGAGGCAAGGAACACGATGTTTTACCCAGGTTCGGGCCCTCTTGATGGAGGTAAAACCCTACGTCCTGCTTGATTTATTCTTGATGATATGGGTAGTACAAGAGTTGATCTACCATGAGATCGGAGAGGCTAAACCCTAGAAGCTAGCCTATGGTATGATTGTATGTTGTCCTACGGACTAAAACCCTTCGGTTTATATAGACACCGGAAAGGGCTAGGGTTACACAAGGTCGGTTACAAAGGAGGAGATACACATATCCATATTGCCTAGCTTGCCTTCCACGCCAAGTAGAGTCCCATCCGGACACGAGACGAAGTCTTCAATCTTGTATCTTCATAGTCCAACAGTCCGGCTAAAGGGTATAATCCGGCTGTCCGGATACCCCCTAATCCAGGACTCCCTCAGTAGCCCCTGAACCAGGCTTCAATGATGATGAGTCCGCCGTGCAGTATTGTCTTCGGCATTGCAAGGCGGGTTCCTCTTCCGAATACACCACGGAAGGATTTGAATATAAGGATAGTGTCCGACCCTGCAAAATAAGTTCCACATACCACCGTAGAGAGAATAATATTTCCACAAATCCAATTTGCTGACTTGTTTTGGCAACACGACATTATGCCATGGCCCAGTGATTATTCGAACCGTTTCCTTTAACTAGCCCTGCACATAACGCGAGGCAGTTTTTTGACACGTCTTGTCAAAGCAGAGATCGTGTCCCCTTATCACGGGATTCTCATCAATACGGGCGTGGGTAACCCAACCGCGCCATCGATTACGGCGCTTGGGGGATAAGCGAGTTTTACCAGGCTAGTGGGGACGCATAGTTTCGTCTGCCCATATGAAGGGATACGGATTCACCTTTTCGTCCACGCCTTCTTCCTCCTTTGCGCATCCATTTTCGCACACTCGAGCTCCAGTGCCCAAGTCCGCACTTCCCACCTCAACCCTCTCCAACCATGTCCGGAGCGAGAGGCAGGTGGACGGTCTCCTCTGTTACGGAGGGACACATCAAGAAGCTGAGGAGAGCCAGATACCTGTCCGACGACATCGCCCACCGGCTCCCAGATGAGGGGCAACTCATCCCCACCCCCAGGCCCCATGAGAGGGTAGTGTTCCTTACCCATTTCCTCCATGGACTAGGATTCCCTCTCCACCCATTCGTCTGGGGGCTCATGTTCTACTACAGCCTGGATTTCCACGATCTGGCCCCGAACTTCATCCTCAATATCTCGGCGTTTATCGTCGTGTGCGAGGCCTTCCTCCGCATCCAGCCCCACTTCGGCTTATGGCTGAAGACCTTTAATGTCAAGCCGAAGGTAGTGAGCGGCCGCCAGGCAGAGTGCGGAGGCGCCATGTTGGGCAAGATGCCCAATGTCATCTGGCTCGAGGGCTCCTTCATGGAGACCATAAAGGGGTGGCAATTGGGGTGGTTCTATATCACCGAGCCGCGTGACCCCAAATGGGCAGCGGCCCCCGAGTTCCGATCTGGCATCCCCACGCGGTCACCTCCTGGCAAGAGAAGGGCCTGTCCTGGGGTAGTTCGGTAGAGCTGACCGGACTCCAAACATGTATCCAAAACATGGTGAGCAAGAAGCTCAAACTCGTCAATGTAGTCCAGGTCATGCTCATCCGCCGGATCCTCCCATGTCAACGACGGGCTTTCAACTTGTGGGAGTTCGACCCGACCCAGCACCAAACTCTGAACAGGCTCTTTGACACAACACACGAGGATGCATGGAAGGTGCTATTCAAGGGCGCCGAGGTCCCTCCCTCCCTCACCGAGGATCGCGGGCTAAGCGCGAAGCGCCGAGCGCATTCAGTGAGTTCTATACATCCAGTAGGATATTTTATTTCCCCTAGCTTAATTATGCGCGGGGTCTGATCTCCATGCCTTTGACAGGACTAGGTGGAGACGTTGGGGCAGATTAACTGTCCGGCCCCTCTCCCCGAAGACACTACGGACGCTCTCCTTACGGAGATGCTGACTCCGCCCCCCTATAAGGTGCCGGAGAAGACCAAGAAGGCCAAGGGAACCCGAAAGAGTTCCCGATGCCAGGCGTCATCAGACTCATCGTCCGATAACTCTGCGACACACTCCTCCCCCGAAGATGAGGAGGAAGAAGAAGATGCTCCCCCTTCAGTTGGGGGAGACAAGAAAAGGAAGGCCGCCCCAACTGGGGAGGCCAAAGGGTCCAAGAAGGGAAGGACTCTCCTTCCGGACAGTTCCACCACCGCCGCCGACGGCGAAGACGAGTGGCTGCTCAGGGCCAAGCCCCTGGCAAAGTCGTAAGTATTCGGATACCAGCTTAACTCATAGCATTCCTTTGTCGCACTACTTCCCCTAACGCCGAATATGATTATGTAGGCCGCCACGAGCCTGTATGGATGTATCGTCGGACGGCTCCCTGGGCTCGTCGGATATGGATAGCGATCCACTTTCGACCGCCACCTCCCCTTGCCCTGCAGACGACGTCGAGGTATTGTCTCAAGAGGCACCGGGTTGAGGGGAGATAGTCTCGGAGGCGCCTCAAGGCGACCTTCCGGACTCTGGGAGCAGAGGGAACAAGGCCCCTGAGGGCTCCGAGTTCGGCCCTCAGCCGAACACCGCGCCGGAACCTCTAGTGGTTTCGGACTCGGGCATGCGGCCTCCTTCCAAGAGGGGCAAGACGCTTGTGCCGGTGACCTCTGTCCATCTAGAGGCGCCGGACAATCTGCTGGGAGCGCTTCGGAGTGCTTCCGTCGACGAGGAGCACCATACTATTATGAGTGTGGTGGTCCAGAAGGTTCAGTCCGCCAAGAGCGGATTGACTGAAGCCTGTGCCAGCCTTCTAATAGGCTTTGAGGTAAGTGTTTAAAATATAGGAAAAATATTACCACATAGACAGTAGCTCCTGATGCTCTGTTCGGTGTTCACAAAGAAAAGCCGAACAGAGGATCAAACAATATCGCAGGAGTCTAATATAAGTATGTCAATATCCGTATGCAGGCTTCGCTACTGGCATCTGCCGCACTGACTGCGGAGGTCGCCGCACTGAAGCAGGACCTTAAAGGGTCCAAGGAAAATCTCGGCCTTGCCAAGAGGCAGCTCGAGGAGAACAAAGGTAAGTAGTACCTAGTCTATGGATATGTATAAAAAGAATGCGATTGCAAAATGACAGGATCATCATGAATTTGCCAGGGGCCACGACCGAAGTGGCGATCCTAAAGCAAGCGCTGTCCGAGGCCGAAGATAAAGCGGCCAAGGAGCGCACCGAGCGGGAAAGGCAAGAGGCTCGGGTGGGCAAGGTGCAGCAAGAGCTCCAGGCTCTCGTGATGAAGCACGAGGCGTTGGAGCTTGACTCGAAGATGCGAGAGTCTGAGCTTGCCGCGGCCCTCGAGAGCGCAAAGAGTGCCAAGGCCAAAGCCCAAAAGGCCCTCCAGGAGATTGACGCGATGAAGAAAATAGCGGCGGGTAAGGCATTCTATATGCAAAGCAAGCATGTGAGAGTAAATTACCTATTACTTACCCGAATCCGGAGCTCTCTAGGAGCATTCGCAGATTTGCCCCGTAGCGTGTCGGATGCTGCACAGTTTTACCAGGCTGAGGAGGGAAGCTCAACGGTGAAGCTGTTCTAGTCTCAGTATACTGGGACCGAACACCCGATGCCTCTGAGCGACTAGCTAAAGCAGTTGGTCGAGCTACACAAGGCGGCTGAACAGGCCATGAAGGGCCTTATAGTCCGGCCATGGCCTGGCGACGCCCTTCCAAACAGCTACTTCGGCCTGGTGAGGCGGCTTGTGGATGCCTGCCCACGGCTGGAAGTCATCAAGCGGTCCGTCTGCATCGAAGGTGTACGCCGGGCTTTCGCTCGTGTGAAGGTGCAATGGCCAAGCTAGACGCCGTGAAGCTGATCAAGGAAGGACTGCCGCAGGGCAAGGAGCATCGCGCCATCGAAATTTATTATGAGGGTGTCCTAAAGGGTGCCCGTCTTGTAGCGGACCAATGTCCAAATGATGTAATATTTGAGTAAACTTGCTCGTGTGATCCTGTATGATGAAAACTTGTTTCATATGCGCTATGCAACGCTTGTTTGAATTTAAAATATTACCTTCTGTTTGGCTGTTTATCCAATCTGAGAGATGGCTAGTCCTTGGATTCTATCCCCATGCCGCGAGTGCTGGGGTGTTCGGGATAAACCTGAGCACTCTTGTTCCCATTTTTGGGTCCTTCGAGGGAGGTGCTCAGCGCAGTGAACAAGGCAACCAGACTAATAATGCTTTATCACTCTCACTTAGCCATAGAATTCTATAATTTTAAATTTTGGCGAAGCCCCTGGTATTCGGAAGGCCGAATTCAGGATGCGATACACGCCTTTAAGCCGGACAGGACCGGCTCCTCGCTCTAAGCGACATAAGTCTTTAGGGACTCGAAACCTCGCCGAATAGCGACCAGTCTCTCACCTTATCATGACAGTCAGTTTTAGCTTTCTCTACTGAGGTGCTTAGCCCAGCAGAACCAGGGCACAATCGCAGTAGTTCTCCTAGTTCTACCTTAGCCGATAGAGCGGAACATAAGGTACCAAAACATAGGAGCCGGGCAAACCCAACATTTGACCAAAGACATGATTTGGAGCTGATGCATATAATGCTATAAGTTCGGGGTGCCGCACTTGTGAAAGTGTTCGGACTTCTCACACCATATTGTGGGGTACTTAAGCCCCTGGTGTATTGGTCGTACCAAAGTGTACGGTTGCAAGGCGTCATTAATGAACACACACACACACACACACACACACACACACACACACATATATATATATATATATATATAAAAGAATGCAATAATAGTCTTAATGCTATGCATTGTTTATTCAAAAAGGTGCGTTAAAGCAGAATGATACAGATAGTGCGGTAAGCAAAAAGTAGGACTATGTCCCTTCCAAGGGCAAGCTGAGGAATAGTATTAAAGCAAATATTTCACTCGTTATCGTAATCCACCTGGGAGTGACGTAGCTTTCTGCCTCCTTGGTTGCTGCATCATGTGTTCGTCAATCATGCTGCCGGACAGGGTTTCCAGAGATTAAAGTCCTGAAATAGAAAAATAACAAAGCGGAAGCCCCTAGTGTGGTTTAAGCCGTGTATTGGGGCGTGCCGTAGTTGTGCCCCCCTCCCCGCCTGTGCCCATGGTATTTTTAATGCGTAATTATGTACGCGTGGCATGAATTTCGCCGTTTGGCTTGGGCCGGGGTGGGGGCCGCATTGCTACGCGAGCTCAGATCGTGCCAGGCGGTCTAGTTGCCGATTACTCCGAGCGCGCTTGAAGGTGTCCGGGTCTTGAAACGCCGAACTGGTGGATTGCCTTGAGAGGCTGCTTTGTGCTTCTGCTGCGAGGGCCGCAGTGTGCTCCTCCGTGCGGAGAGAGCGCTCTGTGTTTCCATTAACTGTGATGACCCCCCGAGGTCATGGCATCTTGAGCTTGAGGTATGCATAATGTGGTACCGCATTGAATTTCGCAAATGCGGTTCGCCCGAGCAGTGCATGATAGCCACTGTGGAACAGGACTATATCGAAGATTAATTCTTCGCTTCGGAAGTTATCCGGGGATCCGAAGACCACTTCCAGTGTAATTGAGCCTGTGCAATGGGCCTCTACACCTGGAATGATGCCTTTGAAGGTCGTTTTTGTGGGTTTGATCCTTGAGGGGTCTATACCAATTTTGCGCACTGTGTCCTGGTAAAGCTGGTTCAGGCTACTGCCGCCATCCATAAGGACTCGAGTGAGGTGAAATCCGTCGATGATTGGGTCTAGGACCAGTGCGGCGAATCCGCCATGATGGATACTAGTGGGGTGGTCCCTGCAATCGAAGGTGATCGGACAAGAGGACCATGGGTTGAACTTTGGGGCGACTGGCTCCAACGCATATTTGTCCATGAGCGCACGCTTCCGCTCCCTCTTGGGGATGTGGGTTGCGTATATCATGTTCACCGTCCGTACTTGTGGGGGGAACCTCTTCTGTCCTCCGGTGTTCGGCTGCCGGGGCTCCTCTTCTTCATCGCTATGTGACCCCTTATCTTTGTCTTCGGCAATTAACTTCCCGTCTTGCTTGAACACCCAACAATCCCTGTTGGTGTGGTTGGCTGGCTTGTTGGGGGTACCGTGTATTTGACACGAGCGATCGAGTATACGGTCCAAACTGGACGGGCCCGGAGTGCTTCTTTTGAATGGCTTTTTCCATTGACCGGGTTTAGAGCCTTTGAATCCGGCATTGACTGTCGTATCCTCGGTATTGTCGCTGTTAATGCGGCGCTTATGTTTGTTGCGACGTGACCTGCTATTGCCGTCCTTGGTATCCAAAGTACCATGGTTCTTTGATATGTTATTACTGCGAGCCAGCCAGCTGTCTTCTCCCGCACAAAAGCGGGTCATGAGTGTCGTGAGGGCTTCCATAGATTTCGACTTTTCCTGACCAAGGTGCTGGGCTAGCCACTCATCGCGGATGTTGTGTTTGAAAGCTGCTAGGGCCTCTGCATCCGGATAGTCGACGATTTGATTTTTCTTTTTCAGGAACCGGGTCCAGAATTGCCTGGCCAATTCCTCTGGCTGCTGAATTATATGGCTTAGGTCATCGGCATCTGGTGGTCACACATAAGTGCCCTGAAAGTTGTCTAGAAATGCAGCTTCCAGATCTTCCCAACAGCTAATGGACTCAGCTGGCAAGCTGTTAAGCCAATGCCGTGCTGGTCCTTTGAGCTTTAGTGGGAGGTATTTGATGGCGTGTAAGTCGTCACCGCGGGCCATGTGGATGTGAAGGAGGAAATCCTCGATCCATACTGTAGGATCTGTTGTGCCGTCGTATGATTCAATATTTACGGGTTTGAAACCCTCTGGGATTTGATGATCCATTACTTCATCTGTGAAGCATAGGGGGTGTGCGGCGCCTCTGTACTGGGCTATGTCGCGAGGCAGCTCGAATGAGTCGTGTACGCTATGGTCGGCCCAGCCGGACTTACTTTTACTGTATCCAGCGTGACGTTTATCGTCTTGCATAGTGGCGCACCCTCATGATCCGTAGATCGATCTTGCATGTTTTGCTTTGTCCTCCAATACGTCCCGCAGATCTGGCGTCTTTCCCCATGCCTTTTTATTTGAATGATGTCGGGGTGCGGGCTGAGCTTTTGGTTGGAATGCCTCTCTATTGCGGCCACGAGGTGGCCGATCAGCCGCGTCATACGCTTCTTCCTCCAGTCGGGGTAGCAACCTGCATTTTGGGTAACTCTTGGAGGGGCGTTCGAGTTTATATTCCTCGGCCGCGAGGACTTCAGTCCACCTGTCAGCTAGCAGATCTTGATCAGCTTGAAGCTACTGCTGCTTTTTCTTAAGGCTATTTGCCGTGGCTATAAGCCGGCGCTTGAAGCACTTTTGTTCGACGGGATCCTCTAGCACGACGAATTCGTCATCGTCGAGGCTTGCCTCGTCTTCGGAAGGGGGCATGTAATTATCATCCTCCGCCTCTCCATCTGCCGCTCTCTCTGGAGGGCTGGCCTTTCCATCCTCCTCTCCTAGATCGTGTTGGAGGGGATTGTTGCCATCTTCGGCACTATCCGGAGTGTTATTATCTCCTGTGCCGGTATCACCACTTTTGCTTTGGCGGGACTTAGAGCGGCGCCGCTGACGTCGGCGCTTGGGTTGCTTCTTGGAGGGGTCATCCTCCGCTGTCTCGTTGCCATTGCCTTCTTTGGGTGTGTCCACCATGTATATATCGTATGATGAGGTGGTTGTCCAGTGCCCTGTGGGCAGTGGTTCCTCTTTGTCTCCCGCATCGTCGTCCATACCGTTGATGTCTTTGGAGTCGAAGTCGAGCATGTTGGTTAAGTCATCGATAGTGGCCACTAAGTGGGTGGTGGGTGGGCCGCAAATTTCTTCATCGTCCGCATCCCAATCCTGCCGGACATAGTTCGGCCAGGATCCTCCTGACAAGGAGAGAGACCATAATGAGTTCAGTATGTCGCCAAAGGGCGAGTGCTGAAAAATATCCGCGGAGGTAAACTCCATGATCGGCGCCCAATCGGATTCGCTAGGAACGGGCGCAGGCGGTTCAAAGTCCGTGGCCGGAGAAGGATCCGGCAGTTTGACAACACGTCTCTCATGCAGGGTAAGGTCGATGTTCGGCTCAATCGCCAATGAGGATAAGGCTTCCGTGGCGGGGTCCATCCACCCGTCCATGGACGGCGCAACTGGCTTCGAATTGAGGGTCGGAGCGGCTGCCAGTGCGATCTCCTGAACACTGTCTGATGGTAGAGCTAAATCGTACTCATCGTGACCGCATGACGCACAAGGCAGAGGCTTGAATCCGTCAAAGATCAAGTCTCCACGGATATCGGTCATGTAGTTTATGCTTCCAAACCTGACCTGGTGGCCAGGGGCGTAACTTTTGATCTGTTCCAGATGGCCAAGTGAGTTGGCCCGCAGTGCGAAGCCGCCGAACACCAAGATCTGTCCGGGGAGAAAAGTCTCACCCTGGATTGCATCACTATCGATGATAGAAGGAGCCATCAAGCCTAACAGCGACGACACAGAGGAACTCTCAATGAAAGCACCAATGTCGGTGTCAAAACCGGCGGATCTCGGGTAGGGGGTCCCGAACTGTGCGTCTAAGGCGGATGGTAACAGGAGGCAAGGAACATGATGTTTTACCCAGGTTTGGGCCCTCTTGATGGAGGTAAAACCCTACGTCCTGCTCGATTTATTCTTGATGATATGGGTAGTACAAGAGTTGATCTACCACGAGATCGGAGAGGCTAAACCCTAGAAGCTAGCCTATGGTATGATTGTATGTTGTCCTACGGACTAAAACCCTCCGGTTTATATAGACACTAGAAAGGGCTAGTGTTACACAAGGTCGGTTACAAAGGAGGAGATACACATATCCGTATTGCCTAGCTCGCCTTCCACGCCAAGTAGAGTCCCATCCGGACACGAGACGAAGTCTTCAATCTTGTATCTTCATAGTCCAACAGTCCGGCCAAAGGATATAATCCGGCTGTCTGGAGACCCCCTAATCCAGGACTCCCTCATGTAGTATGATGAAATGGTATCCTCCTTTGAATTTTCAAGTGGCTTGACTTGGTACATGTTCATGCATGTGGTTGAATCAAAACCAACATAGCCTCTATGATATTTATGTTCATGGTGATCATATCCTACTCATCCTAGTGTCCAATGTTACTTATGCATAATGCATGATCGTGATTATTGTTGCTCTCTAGCTGGCTGCTTCTCAATCTAATTGCTAGCCTTCGCATGTAGTAAGTGGGGATTCTGCTTGTACATAAAAAACCCCGAACCCAAAGTTATTCCAGATGAGTCCACCGTATCTACCTATATACGGTATTACCCTGCTGTCCCAAGTAAATTTGCATGTGCCACCTCTAAAAACTTCTAGAAAACTATCCGTTTTGTGTGCCTGGATCGTTCATGGAACGACAGGAGGTGGTCGGTATCTTCCATACTAAGCGGGTTATTCTCAGGTCGAGTGTTTATTCAGTCGCCATCGCACGAGAAAAGGGCGGTAATAGGGATTCCTAGTACCAAACTGTAAAATACAAAAATAGTTAATTGCTCGAATAATCAAACAAAAACTCCCAATGGAGTCAAAACCTTTACTTTTATCACGTGGGAACCGCCACTAGCCTGTTTAGCATGGGAGATATTGATAACTAATGGTCATGAAGTAAATGAGAAGGGTGCATGTCTCAAAATAATCATTTATCTCCGTTCTAAAACTTGAGCTTTGGCACCTCTGCAAATCACTGCTTCCCTCTGCGAACTATCTATTTACTTTTATGTTGTGTCATCACCTTCTTATACAAGCGCTAGAAACTGAGAGAGCACAACTGTCATGATTTACGCATTGTGTGTAGCTAATGTTGGGTGCATCATGACTGGATCTTTTCAACCATGAATTACAATGTTTAGTCGTTGCTTGGACTTTGGAGGTGCTCTGCATTTATTTTTTGCGGTCTCAGAAAGGGCTAGCGAGATACCACTATTATCATATTATATCATGGTTGTTTTGACAATGTGTTGCCGTTTGAGATTGTCGGGGAACGTAGTAATTTCAAAAAAAAAAATCCTACGCACACGCAAGAACATGGTGATGCATAGCAACAAGAGGGAAGAGCATCGTCCATGTACCCTCGTAGACCGTAAGCGGAAGCATTATGAGAACGCAGTTGATGTAGTCGAGCGTCTTCACGATCCAACCGATCCAAGTACTGAACACACGTCACCTACGAGTTCAGCACAAGTTCAGCACAAGTTCAGCTCGATGACGTCCCACGAACTCCGATCCAGCAGAGCTTCATGGGAGAGTTCCGTCAGCACGACGGCGTGATGACGATGATGATGTTGCTACCGACGCAAGGCTTCGCCTAAGCACCGCTACGATATGATCGAGGTGGATTATGGTGGAGGGTGGCACCGCACACGGCTAAGGGATCAATGATCAACTTGTGTGTTCTAGGGTGCCCCCTGCCCTCGTATATAAAGGAGCAAGGGGGGAGGCCGACCTGCCCCTATAGGGCGCGCCAGGAGGAGGAGTCCTCCTCCTAGTAGGAGTAGGACTCCCCTTTCCTACTCCTACTAGGAGGAGGAAAGGAAGGAGGAAGGGGAGAAGGAAGGAGAGGGAGGAAAGGAGGAAAGGGGGGCCGCCCCCCCTAGTCCAATTCGGTTTGGGCTAGGGGGGCGCGCGCCCTGCCTCCTCTCTTCCACCACTTGGCCCACGAGGCCCAATACTTCTTCCCCGTATTCCTTTAACTCCCCGGTACTCCGAAAAATACCCGAATCACTCGGAACCTTTCCGATGTCCGAATATAATCGTCCAATATATCGATCTTTACGTCTCAACCATTTCGAGACTCCTCGTCCTGTCCCCGATCTCATCCGGGACTCCTAACTACCTTCAGTACATCAAATCACATAAACTCATAATACTGATCGTCACCGAACGTTAAGCGTGCGGACCCTATGGGTTCGAGAACTATGTAGACATAACCGAGACACGTCTTCGGTCAATAACCAATAGCGGAACCTGGATGTTCATATTGGCTCCTACATATTCTACGAAGATCTTTATCAGTCAAACCGCATAACAACATATGTTGTTCCATTTGTCATCGGTATGTTAGTTGCCCAAGATTCGATCGTCGGTATCTCAATACCTAGCTCAATCTCGTTACCGACAAGTCTCTTTACTCGTTCCGTAATGCACTATCCCGCAACTAACTCATTAGTTGCATTGCTTGCAAGGCTTATAGTGATGTGCATTACCGAGAGGGCCTAGAGATACCTCTCCGACAATCGGAGTGACAAATCCTAATCTTGATCCATGCCAACTCAACAAATACCATCGAAGACACCTGTAGAGCACCTTTATAATCACCCAGTTACGTTGTGACGTTTGGTAGCACACAAAGTGTTCCTCCAGTATTCAGGAGTTGCATGATCTCATAGTCCATAGGAACATGTATAGTTATGGAGAAAGCAATAGCAACAAACTAAACGATCATCGTGCTAAGCTAACGGAAGGGTCAAGTCAATCACATCATTCTCTAATGATGTGACCCTGTTAATCAAATGACAACTCATGTGTATGGTTAGGAAACATAACCATCATTGATTCAACGAGCTAGTCAAGTAGAGGCAAACTAGTGACACACTATTTGTCTATGTATTCACACATGTACTAAGTTTCCGGTTAGTACAATTCTAGCATGAATAATAAAAATTTATCAAGATATAAGGAAATAAATAATAACTTTATTATTGCCTCTAGGGCATATTTCCTTCAGAGATGTCTTATTATTGCTCGCTAGCTGATTATGTCATTGATATGGGTTAATATAATGTTTAAGAGTTATTGTCAGCATGGTTAGTTATAATGATGGCTGAAAACCCGGGTGCTATTTAAGCTTATTTATGCAAACAAGAGCAAAAGAGTTCGTAAAAGTTTTTCTTTTTCACTTTCAGTTTATCAACTGAATTGCTTGAGGACACGCAAGGTTTAAGCTTGGGGGACTTGATACGTCTCCAACGTATCTACTTTTCCTAACGCTTTCCCTCTTGTTTTTGACTCTAATTTGCATGATTTGAATGAAACTAACCCTGGACTGACGATGTTTTCAGCAGAACTACCATGGTGTTGTTTTTGTGCAGAAATAAAAGTTCTCGGAATGGAACGAAACTTTGCAAGGAATTTTTATATAATATATAAGAATTTCTGGAGCCAAGACCACCGGAGAGGGGCACCTAGGTCGGCACAACCCACCAGGGCGCGCTCCCCTCTCCTGGTGCGCCCAGGTGGGTTATCCCCACCTGGTAGCCCCGCAGACCCCGAAACTGACGCTGTAAAATCCTATTTTCGGAGAAAAAAATCAGGGAGAAAGAATTATCGCGATCCACGAGATGGAGCCGCCGCCAAGCCATGTTCTTCCTCGGGAGGGCAGATCTGGGGTCCGTTTGGGGCTCCGGAGAGGGGGGGTCTACGTTCTTCGTCATCACCAATCCTTCTCCATCGCCAATTCCATGATGCTCCCCACCAGGAGTGAGTAATTCCTTTGTAGGCTCACTGGTCGGTGAGGAGTTGAATGAGATTCATCATGTAATCGAGTTAGTTTTGTTAGGGCTTGATCCCTAGTATCCACTATGTTCTTAGATTGATGTTGCTATGACTTTGCCATGCTTAATGCTTGTCACTTTGGGCCCGGGTGCCATGATTTCAGATCTGAACCATTTATGGTATCACCATTATATCCATGTTCTAGATCCGATCTTTCAAGTTATAGTCACCTACTACGTGTTATGATCCGGTAACCCTGGAGTGAAAATAACCGGGACTTCATCTGGTGATTACCGTAGTTTGAGGAGTTCATGTATTCACCGTGTGTTAATGCTTTGTTCCGATTCTCTATTAAAAGGAGGCATTAATATCCCTTAGTTCCCAATATGGACTCCGCTGCCACGGGAGGGTAGGATAAAAGATGTCATGCAACTTCTTTTAATAAAGCTCGTATGACTATTTACGGAATACATGCCTACATTATATCGATGAACTGGAGCTAGTGCCGTATCACCCTAGGTTATAACTATCTCATGATGAATATCATTCAACAAGCCACCGATCCAATGCCTACGAATTTATCCTATATTGTTTCTGCTAAGTTACTACTGCTATCATTATTGTTACACT
Organism: Triticum dicoccoides; assembly: GCF_002162155.2. Taxonomy (NCBI): domain Eukaryota; kingdom Viridiplantae; phylum Streptophyta; class Magnoliopsida; order Poales; family Poaceae; genus Triticum; species Triticum dicoccoides. The sequence continues at coordinate 495,738,230 of NC_041380.1, read as the reverse complement.
TGCTACAAAACTATTGCTATCACTGTTACTGTTACCGTTATTGCTGCTACTATTATCAAAACTATCAAACTACTGTGCTACTGATCACTTTGCTGCAGATAATTAATCTCCAGGTGTGGCTGAATAGACAACTCTACTGCTAATACCTTCGAATATTCTTTGGCTCCCCTTGTGTCAAATCTATAAATTTGGGTTGAATACTCTACCCTCGAATACTGTTGCGATCCCCTATACTTGTGGGTTATCAGAAATCATCGTCCTCATCATCACCAGCAACTCTCCCATCTTGGGGAGGGCAATCTCCATCAACATCTTCAATAACACCATCTCATCTCAAACCCTAGTTCATCTCTTGTGTTCAATCTTGTTACCAGAACTATAGATTGGTGCTTGTGGGTGACTAGTAGTGTTGATTAAATCTTGTAGTTGATTACTATATGATTTATTTGGTGGAAGATTATATGTTCAGATCCAATATGCTATTTAATACCCCTCTGATCTTGAGCATGATTATGATTTGTGAGTGGCTACTTTTGTTCTTGAGGTCACAGGAGAAATCATGTTGCAAGTAATCGTGTGAACTTGATATGTGTTTGATATTTTGATACTATGTACGTTGTGATTCCCTTAGTGGTGTCATGTGAACATCGACTACATGATACTTCACCATATTTGGGCCTAAGGAAATGCATTGTGGAGTAGCAATTAGATGATGGGTTGCGAGAGTGTGAGAGGCTTAAACCCCAGTTTATGCGCTATTTCGTAAGGGACCGATTGGATCCAAAAGTTTAATGCTATGGTTAGGATTTATTCTTAATACTTTTCTCGTAGTTGCGGATGCTTGAGGGAGGGTTAATCATAAGTAGGAGGTCTGTTCAAGTAAGAACAACACCTAAGCACAGGTCCACCCACATATCAAATTATCAAAGTACCGAACACAAATCGAACCAACATGATGAAAGTGAGTAGATGAAATTCCCGTGTACCCTCAAGAATGCTTTGCTTATCATAAGGGACCGTTTTGGCCCATCCTTCGCCTTAAAAGGATTGGGCTACCTTGCTGCACTTTTGCTACTATTATCGTTACTTGCTCGTTACAAATTATCTTGCTATCAAACTACTCTGTTACTTACAATTTCAGCACTTGTAGACATTTCCTTGCTAAAAACCACTTGTCATTTCCTTATGCTCCTCATTGGGTTCGACACTCTTACTTATCGAAAAGAGCTACAATTGACCCCCTATAGTTGTGGGTCATCACTGGGGTATCATATTGATTCACTTGATATGTGTTTTGGCATTCAACTTGCGGATTCCCGCGGTGACATTGGGGTAATCTATGCTTAGGGGTTGATGCATGTTCTCGTCTTTTGTTTCTCCGGTAGAATTCTTGGGGCACTCTTTGAGGTTCTTTGCGTTAGATTGAGTATTATTAATCTGAAATTATTTGGTGTTATTTTAGTATGAACTCTTGGATAGATCGATCGAAAAGAATAGCTTCGAGGTGGTTTCGTACCCTACAAACGATTTCTTCTTATGTTCTCTGTTAGATAGGAACTTTGGAGTGATTCTTCGTTGCACGTTGAGGGATGGTTATATGATCCAATTATATTAGCAGTGTTGAGAGATTGCACTAGTGAAAGTACGGACCCTAGGCCTCATTTTCAAGCATTGCAATACCGTTTTTGTTGTCGTTTACTATTTGCTATCTTGATGTTTTTATTTATTCAGATTATAAAATATATTTCTACCATCAATATTACACTTTTGCCACCATCTCTTCGCCAAACTAGTGCACCTATACAATTTTCCATTGTATTGGGTGTGTTGGGGACACAAGAGATTTTTTGTATTTGATTGCAGGGTTGTTTGAGAGAGACCATCTTCATCCTACGCCTCCCACGGATTGATAAACCTTAGGTCATCCACTTGAGGGGAAATTGCTACTGGCCTACAAAACTCTATGCTTGGAGGCCCAACACGTGTCTACAAGAATAAAGTTGCATAGTAGACATCAAATATTGTCTTGCTAAGTCAAGGCATGAATCGATAATCGTCAAGGGGAAAGATTTCCAGCTCATCTTGAGAATAGGGCCACCCAACACCACCTTGCAGAGAGGCGATGGAGAGACACACTGGTGTGGAGCGTGCGTGGTAGCGGTGAAAGTGGAGGCAGTGCCGGCGGGAGGACGTGTTGAGCATGCCGAAGAACATGCACTGTTTGCAGCATGGTTGCATCCCATCTCTAGGGCATCGGATGACAAGGCCCCTGGTTCTGCATCATTTGCCTCGGTGATGTCATCATTGGCAGATTATCCCTAATGGCTAAAGACAACTGTTGCCTCCTGGAGATCGGACTCCTGCGTGCTTGAGAACTCCCATGGCATGGTGGCTGCTGCGGCCATGAGGCGCTCGGTGAATGGTGACCTGTAGGGCTTGGACTGTGTGGAGGCGCTGGTGGATGGCTATGACGCCATGCCTGACGCGTGCTTGAGGAAGTCGGGTTTCGCCGTTGCCCTCTACCTACTCTTCCTCCCTCCCACTATGCACTATCTCCTCCGGATAGGCCATGGGTGGGGGGAGCAACGAGATGAAATCGGAGATCAGATGTGGCATGAGAAGAGAGGGTGGGCGAAAATGGGTTGTTGATACTGGGAGGCTCACTTGGCAGGCGATCGTGGGAGCCTCGCGGGATGGGATCGTGCATGCATGGGTTTGTTTAGCGTCTGACTTTTTTGTGTGGAGGATGACAGGAGCTGTGGGAGGATGGTTGAACCATCACGACAACAACAGATTCCCCTTTAATAGTAGATATTAGTACTACTAGTACTGGCTAATAGTTTGGTGCCAGAGGATGGCAAAAAGAAAAAACTAACAGATTAGTGACAGATCATTTCATTTCGTGCTAATTTACATGTGACCATCTATTCATCTTCCTTGTCCCAGCCAGTTTCCTGGATCTATTCATCTTCTTTGTCCCAGCCGATTTTCTTGGTGTAGTACTGCACACACCAGACAGTTCACCCAAAAGCTCATGTTTATGGGCAAAGGTAGGCTATGCATTTATACGTCAACACTCCCCCTCACGTGTTGCTCCGTCGGGCCTAAACATAGACCAAAATTGGGGTGCAATTTAATTGCGCTAATAGGGTCTTGAACTCAATACCTCTTGTCTTTGATACCATATAGAACTGCACCCACCAGCCAATTCACCCAAAAGCTCAAGCTTATGGGGAAATGTGGACTATGCATTTCTACGTCAACACTTGGGGTGATCGGGTGACCAGTTCGAAGTTTCGGCAAAGATCTTATTCATCAGGTAAGAATGCATGGCCGCTTTGCTTTGTGTCAGGCAATCTAGTTGTCTTATCTAGGTGTATATATATGAGCAAAGTTTGATCCCGACATGTGTCGGTGTCAAAACCGGCGGATCTCGGGTAGGGGGTCCCGAACTGTGCGTCTAGGCCGGATGGTAACAGGAGGCAGGGGACACGATGTTTTACCCAGGTTCGGGCCCTCTTGATGGAGGTAAAACCCTATGTCCTCCTTGATTAATATTGATGATATGGGTAGTACAAGAGTAGATCTACCACGAGATCAGAGAGGCTAAACCCTAGAAGCTAGCCTATGGTATGATTGTGTGTTATGGTTGTTGTCCTACGGACTAAAACCCTTCGGTTTATATAGACACCGGAGAGGGTTAGGGTTGCACAAGGTCGGTTACAAAGGAGGAGATATCCATATACGTATTGCCTAGCTTGCCTTCCACGCCAAGTGGAGTCCCATCCGGACACGAGACGAAGTCTTCAATCTTGTATCTTCATAGTCCAACAGTCCGGCCAACGGAGATAGTCCGGCTGTCCGAAGACCCCCTAATCCAGGACTCCCTTAGTAGCCCCCGAACCAGGCTTCAATGACGATGAGTCCGACGCGCAGTATTGTCTTTGGCATTGCAAGGCGGGTTCCTCTCCAAATTCTGTGTACCTGTCGAAATAATGTCCGGTTTCTTGTGAATGTTTGTACTCCTTGGCTTCTACGCCCAATAGTGGCCACTTTCCACGTGTCGAGCGAATGTGAAGGGCCAGGGTGTTTTCACATTTACCCCCCTAGCTGTGTGAATGAGCCGCCTATTTAAAAAGATGAGGATTCAGATCCAAATCACACCATCCTCCCTTGGCGAGCCTTCATCGGAGCGCACCTGACAGAGATCCATCCCATCATGGCCGGTCGACGCAGCTCCTCCTCTCGCACCCCTAGCTCCAAGACTAGATATTGGGAGAGATGTTCCGTCCCGCACAACAAATTAGTGATGCTTCAGTCCAAGGGATTTCTTCCCCCAGCATACCTGGTCCCGGTTCGAGCCGGGCTTGCCACCTATAATGGCGGAGAGCAAGTGGAGAGCCTTCCCAATCCCTCCAAGGGAGAGCGGGTATGCCTTGTCCCTTATTTGGTAAGAGGGCTCGGATTCCCAATTCATCCATTTCTCCGGGGGCTCCTGGAGTTCTACGGTCTCTAGTTGCACAACCTTACGCCTACCTCCATGCTGCATATCGCGGGATTCGTAGCCCTTTGCGAGTTGTTTTTGGGCTGCAAGGCTCATTTTGCTCTGTGGAAAAAGTTGTTCTGCCTTGTGCCCTGTTCTCAGAAGGGGTCAATATATCAAGTGGGTGGAGCCGAAGTGTGGCGTATTGCCGGGATCGGATACCTGTCCGGAACCCCAAAGAAGACGTCCGAAGACTGGCCTTCAGAATGGTTTTATATAGAAGACGTCCCCCTCCCAGATCCTATTCGGATCGGCCTTCCTGAGTTCGACAACGCCCCTTTAAAGAAGCCCCGGAGCTGGCGTCCATGGAGCTCCCTGGAGGAAGATGACAGGGGCATTCTTTACCTGATGAGCCGGATAAGTTTTTTAGCTCGATCCGGATTGACCATGATCGAGGTCATGGCCACATGTATCATGCGGGGGGTGCAACCGCTTCAGTATAGAGGCCACCCCATGTGGGATTTCAACAGGGAGGATGACGCCACCCGCCACGGCCATAAAGGGCCAGGATCGGCTGCTGATCTAATAAAGATCTTATCCACTTTGTACAAGGGAGAAGAGGAGGAATTCCTTCGTGTCAACCCGCAGGGTAGATTTTCTATGTACAATCCTTTGAGCTGGGTAAGCGGAGACTTTTTATCGCCCATCCATTTCGTATTCCCGTAGTTAAGTATTCATTCTAGCGATTTCATCGCAGGAGCTGCGCCAGGCTGTAAAGGAGATAAATAGCCCTCCTCCACAACCCTAGGACCTTGGACGGTCCCTTGACCCGGCCTCCCAGGAGGATCCGGACATATCTGTGGAGCTGATCGATGGGGTATTTTACCAATCGAGTAATGACAACGCTTTGGTGGCCATTACGGCCGATTACCCTGAGCTAGTTCCAGCCTCACAGGTGACTAAGACCGAAGTCCCAGCACTTAAAAAAGGGATCCGTCCTTGCGCTTTTTGATTGCTGTATAACAGCCGTGTTTTGCAGGGGAGGTCCTCTGGGCAGAAGGCCGAGCCTGTGGCAACTAGCCAACAAGGGGCCGTGAGGCCAGGCGGGCTGAAAAGACCCGCATTCCAGATTGAGACACTGGCGCAGCGGTACGGCGCGCCATCTTTATTGTAAGCCATTATTCAGAGGCATACTAACGCCCATGCCTTCTTTCAGGAAAAAGAGCGCTCGCCGGACTATACCTAGAGAGGCTACCAATTGTGCCTCCACCAGCTAGGCTCCAAGGCCGGATTCGGAGACGGGAACGAATACGAGGTGTGCGTCGGGCGCTTCTCCAATAGAGGATGCGGGCAAACTGTCTGCCACCAATTCCGAGGTGGAAAGTGCCATGAACCACAGGCATCGCCGGACTGTTCTTGGTGACGCTTGTTTCTCCCAAGAGGCATTGGATGCCTTCAACTCGGGAGACGCGCACCTCTGTGCCGCTCAAAATGGTCTAGCCAGAGCCATAGAGCAGTATGTAAAAGACATACGGGTGAGAAAATTTGATGATTATATATATCAGTAGCCCCTGAGACTTGAAACAGTTAGGATAACTGATTTAAGGATCATTTGTTATGCAGGTTCTTACAAAAAAGAATACTCAACTGTCCCAGGAGCTAGAAGAGTGCAAAGCCCAACTTCAGGCCACACTGGCCGCAGCAGGGGACCCCAAAGAGACCCCCTCTAGTAACATATCCTTTGAATGATAAGTATCATATAGAATGCGGCGTATATGCAGATCTGACGATAAAATTGTAGATGACGCTGGAGTAAATCCGGATAAGCAACAACTCATACGCCAGCTGTAGGCCGGTGAGAGCGTGCTCACAAGGGTGAGGCAGGAGAAAAATGATCTCCTAGATGCCAACACCAAGCTGGGCGTGGAACTACAAGATGTTCGTGCCCAACTGTCGGACTCTGTTAAGGAAAATCGGCGGCTTCGACGCGGCATATTTAGTAAGTGCTTGAACGAACTTTGAAAAAGAGTTCGGCGAGGAAGCTGACTGACAGAGTTATGTCTGTAGGTATGCTAACAGGTCGTCCTGCCGAGGAAATGCCTGGTTCAATGGGTGACCTTCTTCCCGAGCTCTCACAGCTGCACGAACGAGTTCGGCAGGTGATGCAAGGCGTCGCCCAGGCCTTGTGGCCATCCGTCTCCATACCCGAAGGCCTTGGAGAGCTTGCAGAAAAGCTAAAGGGAGCGCGGCGGCGCTTCCCATTATGGAAGATATCCGCCTGCCGTCAGGGCGCCAGGGAAGCCTGGGCGATGGTGAAGACACGGTACACGAAGGCTGACCAGAACCACATGGCCGAAGTCGGACCTGTGGGGCCCAATGGGAAGGAATCCCTGTGAGCTTAGTGTACGGCCAAGTAGAATTGGCCGCAAAGTATTCCCAACAGGACTGTAGACTAGACAGCCTGTTGGATGGTATTGAAGAGGAATTCAACCAGTCAAATTGACTATATAATTTTAAAGTGACATGTATAATGCCTTCTAGCCGGATTGTAGATCGTTTGTCGTGGCAGACCTTTTCGCTTCAACCTCGGGACCCAACAGTCCGGAGTGTATCCGAATACCCTCTCGGTTATGTAAGAACCGGGGCATGCGTGGAGACCAGGCGTAGGGGTCATTAGTGCTTTATCAGACAAGTGCCCAACTAGTTATGTTATATTACATGGGTAGTAAGAAACATCTTCCAGGGAGAATAGTTCCGTTAAGGGTTCCTTTCCCTGGGTAAGCATGCCCTAAAGTGCATGTCCAGACTATGATAAGAAGCGCAGAAAAATCATCTGGGGGCAGATATGGATAATAAAAGTCATCTTTTGTTCACCGACCGAATATTCCCTTAAGAACGCTAACTTTCGGCTTCACCCAGTCTGAGGTACACGTCCGGCTGACCCGGCGGTAACAATCGCAGAGGTGCTCCCCTTATGCCCTAGACGAATTAACGGGAACGTAGGGCATAAATACAAGAGCCAGGCAACCCAGCTTGGCCAAAACTTAAGTCATATCGATGCATATAATGCTGAAAAAAGGTACATGCGGAAGTATAACACATGTGTTGGGCGTGAGGCCCAGGTAAATAACTTAAGCTTCTGTGAAAGAAGCCCCCAGGTATGAAGAGTGTCGCTAGCACATCTGTAATGTACGAGTGAGGCACAAGGTGACCCTTGAAGGCCTAAAGAAATAAAAGAAAGAAAGGGAAACATGACAGATGATGCATATGCAGAAAATGGACAAAGGGAGGGGACTAACATAGAGTCTGGTGCTAGGCGTAGAATCTTTGAAGCCTGGCTACGTTCCATGGGTTCGGCTCGAGTCGACTAGTCGATGCATTCCGCAGTCGGTACGCTCCACCGGTCAGAACTTGGTCGATAATGAAGGGACCTTCCCATTTGGGCTCGAGCTTGTTCTTTTTCTTATCCGGCAGTCGTAGAACTAGTTCGCCAACGTTATAAGTTTTGGCCCGTACTTCTCTGCTTCGGTATCTGCGAGGCTGTTGCTAGTAAAATGCGGAACGAGCTTTGGCTACGTCGCGCTCTTCCTCCAAGGTGTCCAGACTGTCCTGCCGATCGATCTCGGCTTCTCTTTCTTCGTACATGTGCACTCGAGGTGAGTCACGAATTATGTCACAGGGCAGGACTGCCTCTGCGCCGTACACCATAAAAAATGGTGTATATCCAGTACTACGATTCGGCGTGGTCCGCAGCTCCCAGAGTACGGAGTCGAGCTCCTCTACCCAGTGCATGTCAGACTCCATTAAGGAGCGCACTAATCTGGGTTTAATGCCGCTCATTATAAGACCATTTGCTCGTTCGACTTGACCATTGGTTTGTGGGTGATAGACTGAAGCATAATCGAGCTTGATGCCCATTTTGCTGCACCAGAGCTTTACCTCGTCGGCCGTGAAGTTCGTGCCGTTATCAGTGATGATGCTGTGGGGGACGCTGTAACGGTGTACAACCCCGGATATGAAATCTATCACCGGTCCGGATTCGGCTGTTTTAACCGGTTTAGCCTCTATCGATTTGGTGAATTTATCCACCATGACCAATAAGTATTTTTTCTTGTGGGTTCCCCCTTTAAAGGGTCCAACCATATCAAGCCCCCAGACCGTGAAGGGCCATATAATGGGGATTTTTTGGAGGGCGGTGGGTGGCATGTGGCTTTGATTTCCAAAGAGCTGGCAACCGGCGCAACGTTGGACCAAGTCCTGTGCATCTGCCCGGGCCGTTGGCCAATAGAATCCTGTATGGAAGGCCTTGCTTACAAGAGCCCGGGCTGCGGCGTGATGACCGCCAAGTCCGGCGTGAATTTCTGCCAAAAGGTTCAGCCCTTCCTCTTCGGAGATGCACCTTTGAAGGACTTCGATAGCGCTTTTTTTGTACAATTCTCCCTCATGGACCCTGTAGGCCTTGGATCACCGCACTATGCAGCGTGCCTCATTTTGGTCCTCCGGAAGTTCCTGTCTAGTTAGGTAGGCCAGGAATGGTTCTGTCCACGGGGCAATAATGGCCATTATTTCGTGGGTTGATTGTGTTATTTTGGTGGTGGAGCCTCCGATTGTGTCAGAGAGTTCGGTATCGGGTATTTTGGTCGGGTCCGGACTGTTGTTACCGGTGTCCCCTTCCCATGCTACGGATGGCTTGAAGAGTCGTTCCAGAAATATGTTGGGAGGGACCGCGTCGCGTTTTGCGCCGATGCGGGCGAGGATATCGGCCGCCTGATTGTTTTCCCGAGCCACATGGTGAAATTCGAGCCCCTCGAACCGAGCTGACATTTTTAGGACGACATTGCGATAAGCTGCCATTTTCGGATCCTTGGCATCAAAGTCTCCATTTATTTGGGATATCGCGAGGTTTGAATCCCCGCGCACATCTAGGTGTTGAATGCCCATGGATACTGCCATTTGGAGACCATGTAGAAGGGCCTCATATTCGGCTGCGTTGTTGGAGTCTGTATACATTATCTGTAGTACGTATTGAACGGTATCTCCTGTTGGGGACATCAAAACGACGCTAGCCCCCAGACCAGCCAACATTTTGGAGCCGTCGAAGTGCATGACCAGTTTGAATATGTGTCGTACTCTTTAGGGAGTTCGGCTTCCGTCCACTCAACGACGAAGTCAGCCAAAACTTGCGACTTAATAGCTCGCCGTGGCTTGTAAGTTATGTCGAACGGGAGGAGCTCAGTGGCCCATTTGGCAATCTGGCCCATCCCGGTTGTTTATAATATCATTAAGTGGTACTTCCGAGGCTACCTTTATCGAACACTCTTGAAAGTAGTGCCGCAACTTCCAGGATGCCATAAATACCGCGTACACTATCTTTTGATAATGCGGGTACCGTGATTTGCATGGAGTAAGGATAGTGGACACATAGTAAACTGGCTTTTGAAGGGGGAATTTGTGTCCGTCCACTTCTCGCTCGACGACGAGCACTGCGCTTACTACTTTATGAGTTGCCGCAATGTATAATAGCATTGGTTCACCAATGTTTGGCGCGGCTAGGACTGGGTTTGTTGCCAATATGGATTTTATTTTGTTGAGTCTGGCCGAGGCGGCATCCGTCCACTCGAAGTGTTTGGTGCGCCGGAGGAGGCGATAAAGGGGTAATGCCTTTTCTCCCAAGCGGGAGATAAAGCGGCTTAGAGCCGCCATGCATCCAGTCAATTTTTGTATTTGTTTGAGGTCTGTTGGGGTAGCCAACTGTGACAACGCTTGGATTTTGGCCGGATTAGCTTCAATACCTCTACTGGAGACAATGAATCCCAGGAGCTTTTCGGCTGGTACGCCGAAAACGCATTTTTCCGGATTGAGCTTGATGTCATATGTTCGGAGGTTGTCAAATGTGAGCCTCGAGTCGTCTACTAGAGTTTAACGACCACGTCATCCACGTATGCCTCCATTGTTTTGCCGATCTGGTTTGCCAGACATGTCTGAATCATGCGCTGATATGTTGCGCCGGCGTTTTTGAGCCCGAAGGGCATTGTGTTGAAGCAGAATGGGCCGTATGGTGTGGTGAATGCCGTTGCGGCTTGGTCTGGCTCCGCCATTTTAATTTGATGGTAGCCGGAGTATGCGTCGAGGAAACACAATGAATCGTGTCCTGCGGTAGCATCGATGATTTGATCGATGCAGGGGAGGGGGAAGGGATCCTTTGGGCAGGCCATGTTAAGGTCCTTAAAATCGACGCATAAGCGCCAGGATTTGTCCTTCTTTGGTACCATCACCAGGTTTGCTAGCCAGTCCGGATGTTTTATGTCTCCGATGAATCCGGCCTCCAATAGCTTGGCTAGTTCCTCTCCCATGGCTTGTCTCTTAGGCTCGGATAAACGTCGAAGAGCCTGCTTGACTGGCTTGAATCCTTTTAGGATATTTAGGCTATGCTCAGCCAGCCTGCGTGGCATTCCTGGCATGTCTGAAGGGTGCCAGGCAAAAATGTCTGAGTTCTCGCGTAGGAACTCTCGCAGTGCGGCGTCGACATCAGGGTTTAATTGTGCCCCGATGGAAGCTGTTTTTGTAGGGTCCGTTGGATGGACTTGGAATTTGACTATTTCGTCTGCCGGTTTAAAGGAGGTGGACTTGGATCTTTTATCAAGTATCACATCGTCCCTGTTCACCGTGGAGCACAGCGCAGTTAGTTCCTCGGCCGCTAGGGCTTCGGATAGTGCCTCGAGGGCTAGTGCGGCTATCTTATTTTTGGTGCGGAATGCTATGTCCGGATCACTAACAAGAGTGATGATTCCGTTGGGCCCGGGCATTTTGAGCTTCATGTACCCATAATGAGGTATGGCTTGGAAGATTGTAAACGCCTTCTGCCCTAGTAGAGCGTGGTATCCGCTGCTGAACGGGGCCACTTGGAATGTAATTTCTTCGGACATGTAATTATTCGGCGTGCCGAATACCACATCTAGTGTGATTTTCCCAGCACAGCGTGCTTCCCGACTGGGGATGATTCCTCTAAAGGTTGTGCTACTTTGCTCAATGCGGCTCCAGTCTATTTCCATCTTTTGAAGAGTTTCCTCATAGATGAGGTTTAATCCGCTGCCGCCGTCCATGAGTACCTTGGTGAGTCGAAAGCCGTCCACGATTGGACTGAGGACCAGTGCGGCTGGTGCTCGGGCTGTTCGGAATTTGGGTTCGTCACTGCCATTGAAGGTAATAGCCGTGTCACTCCGAGGATTTATTTCTGGTATGTGGCAGATTTCGGCCATGCTGCGGAGTGTTCGCTTGCGTCTATTATTTGACGCGAAGGTCTCAAAGACTGTTAACACCGTATTGTTGTCCACGGGATGGTGCTCTGTGGTTTTTGGGAGGAGTAGATCCTCACCACTTTTGGCCACCTGCCGGAGTATCCAACATGCTCTAAGGCTGCGCGTTGGTATTGCATCCGCTGTACTATGAATTTTGCAGGATCCGTTGAGCCATCCCTCCAGTACGGTTCCTTGCCCCGTAGAGGGCTTTTGCTTTTTGGTGGTTAACCCAGGTGTATTGTGATAATGCACCCTTTTATTTCGGACTGGGTTTGTATTCAGGGCCGGATTATCCCAAAATTTTATTTCGGTTTTCCAGGCGCTTTCCATCGCACAGTACTTTCATACTATGGACGCCAAGTCGGCAAAGCTTGTAATTTCGCGGCGACTTATGGCATTGAGGATTCCATTGTCCATGCAATTATTGCAGAAGAATGAAATTGCGTCTTCCTCGCGGCAGTCCTTTATCCTGTTCATGACAAGGAGGAATCTGGCCCAGTAATGGTGTACTGTTTCTTCGGGCTCTTGCCTAATTTGGGATAGATCACGTATGTTTGGGTGGGTGGGTGGAATCGAATCCGAATCCTCACCCAGTATGAGACTCGGGGCCCAAGGAGTTTCCGAACTCGGAAGTTTGGATTCTTGGATGTTTTTCGATAAATCTAGACCGCTGCCTGGTTCTAGGTTCAGGCCTTGAGCGACGTCCTCCCCTCCGGCGGTATCCGACTTGGATGGATCTGGAATCCGGACATAGCTAGTCCTTAAGATAGATGAAGGGTTGCCGCATTGTTCCTCCACCACTGCAACATGATGGGTGACCTGGGGAGAGTTGATCTCTCTCAGATCGGGTTTAGGCCCAATCTGATCATAGTCTGTAGCAACTCCCAGGGCGGCGACGCGATCCAAGAGCTCATTCAGGGAAGAGAGCTCCATTGGATCTAACTGCTTGGCGAGTTCTGAGTTGACGTGAAGATTGCTTTCGATGACCCGAGAGGTCATCATCGGCGCAGCGGCCGAACAGGCAGTCATAAGAAAACCACCTAGCCGGAGAGTTTGGCCGATAGCCAAAGCTCCCTCAGCAACAGTGCCATCTTTAAAGACGGGATGAGACATCCTTCCTGATGGTGACGGCACAACGGAACTCTCAATGAAAGCACCAATGTCGGTGTCAAAACCGGCGGATCTCGGGTAGGGGGTCCCGAACTGTGCGTCTAGGCCGGATGGTAACAGGAGGCAAGGGACACAATGTTTTACCCAGGTTCGGGCCCTCTTGATGGAGGTAAAACCCTACGTCCTACTTGATTAATATTGATGATATGGGTAGTACAAGAGTAGATCTACCACGAGATCAGAGAGGCTAAACCCTAGAAGCTAGCCTATGGTATGATTGTGTGTTATGGTTGTTGTCCTACGGACTAAAACCCTTTGGTTTATATAGACACCGGAGAGGGTTAGGGTTACACAAGGTCGGTTACAAAGGAGGAGATATCCATATACGCATTGCCTAGCTTGCCTTCCACGCCAAGTAGAGTCCCATCCGGACACGAGACGAAGTCTTCAATCTTGTATCTTCATAGTCCAACAGTCCGGCCAATGGAGATAGTCCGGCTGTCCTGAGACCCCCTAATCCAGGACTCCCTCAACATGTTTTTCATGTACTAACATATGGAGTATTGCTTCCGTCAATTCAGCATTAATCGTTGCAAGGCAAGTGAGCTAGCAATTGCTCAAGCTGGGGGGTGTCATCATCGTCACCGGGGGAGTGTTTTGTGCCGCAAACAAGGGACCCAAGTTCCTTTGTCTCCTTTGGGGAAGTTCCCGATAAGGGACCCAAGTTCCCTCCGTCATCTCTGGGGAAGTTTATGCCTCAATATTTTTTTCTTGTGTGCGAATTTCCAGAGATGATATCATACCTCAATCTTAAACCCCACAATGTGAATTGTTTCAACAAAACTATCACCATGGAATACAATTCTTCTTCCTTTAATTCGTTGAACTAATTTCTTTGAACATAGCATCATTTAAAACAATGGTCGGGTTCAATTTGTATTCATCAAAATATGTAGAACAAGGAAAGGAGTGCTTGCTCGAGGAGAGCGGCAATAGGGCGGACGAGCTCGCCTGATCCTGTTATGTGGACCAATAACACAACGTCCTGATGGGGTTAGCATTTATTGTGGATGGAAATCCCGACAAGTATATCAGGCAATGGATGGTGCATTGCTGTGATGGGATGTACGTCTGAAGAAAGGACCGACATGGATAGAACACGGCATCAGCGGGCATGCCAAGTGCCTCCGTACGCGACTCAAGTCATCGTTTGCTGGGGCTGACAGAAATACCTCCTTCCAACTATAATAAAAAAATGTTCTCTAGATAATGGCAAGTTTAGAAACTTTTGTAGTGTGCAAATGGCGAATTTATAGAAGAAAAAATAATTGTAGTCCAGCTCTAGCTCGTTGGTGCACGCAGATGCGACAATGGAATCGGTGGCTGGCACTGTGTGTGTGATCAATGACCAGGTGCCTATGCATGTCATTACGGTAGTAGCACATAGTCTCGAACCGCTGACCCAACAACCACCATGGCCGCTAAGTGCCCCGCGTACGTCTCCTGCCACCTGGAGAAATCGCATCCACAGAAGGTGCTTCGCCATGAGCAAAAATGCGAGCAAGGCATGTCTGGCAGCCCACATTAGGCCCAACCAAGCCCACACGAAAAGAAAATGGCCCATTTCATTGCCTGGGTTGCATCTACTTCTCGGGCTACATGGACTTAAAGTATTCCTAGGTCAGGCCCAGAAGGAACAACTGAATCAATAGTTTATTGCGAGTTTGGCTCGCTGCATGGCTCGGGGACCGCGGGAGATGGATGATACGTCTCCAACATATCTATAATTTATGAAGTATGCATGCCAATATATTATAATTCTTGGATGTTTTAGAATCATTTTATAGCAACTTTATATCATTTTTTGGGACTAACCTATTGACCCAGTGCTAGTGCGAGTTGCTGTTTTTTGCTTGTTTTTTACCACGGGAAATCGATATCAAATGGAGTCCAAACACCGCGTAACTTTTTGTGGATTTTTTATGGAACAGAAGACCACCAGTGGGCCAGAGCAGCACCTGGGGGTGCCCCGAGGGGGGCACAACCCACCAGGGCGTGCCTGGGGGGCCAGGCACACCCAGGTGGGTTGTGCCCACCTCGGTGGCCTCCTGCACCCCCTCTTCCCCTATAAATTCCCAAATATTCCAAAAACCCTTGGGGCAACCCTAGATCAGAAGTTCCATCGTAGCAAGGTCCTATAGCAAACAAAAACCAATCTAGACCCCGTTCTCGCACCCTGCCAGAGGGGGGAATCGTCACCGGTGGCCATCTTCATCATCTCGGCGGCCACCATGATGAGGAGGGAGTAGTCCACCCTCAGGACTGAGGGTTTGTACCAGTAGCTATGTGTTTAATCTCTCTCTCTCTCTCATGTTCTTGAGATATCACGATCATGATGTATCGCGGGCTTTGTTAATATAGTTGGATCATATGGTGTTTTCCCCTCTCTATCTTGTTGTGATGAATTGAGTTTCACCCTTTGAGATTTCGTTGTTATCGAATTTAATACTTGTATGGATTTGATTGGACTTGATATATGTCTTGCATATGACTACTCGTGGTGAGAATGGGGTATCATATTGATTCACATGATATGTGTTTTGGCACTCAACTCGTGGATTCTCAGGGTGACATTGGGGTAATCTATCCATATGGGTTGATGCACATTCTCGTCTTTTGTTTCTCGAGTAGAATTCTTGGGGCACTGTTTGAGGTTCTTTGTGTTGGATTGAGTATTATGAATCTGAAATTATTTGGTGTTATTTTAGTACGAACTGTTTGATAGATCGATCGGAAAGAATAGCTTCGAGGTGGTTTCGTACCCTACAAACGATTTCTTCTTATGTTCTCCACTAGATAGGAACTTTGGTGTGATTCTTAATCGCACGTTGAGGGATGGTTATATGATCCAATTATATTAGCATTGTTGAGAGATTGCACTAGTGAAAGGACAGACCCTAGGCCTCATTTTCAAGCATTGCAATACCGTTTTTGTGCCCGTTTACTATTTTCTACCTTGCTGTTTTTTTAGATTATAAAAATATATTTCTACCATCAATATTACACTTTTATTACCATCTCTTCGCCAAACTAGTGCACCAATACAATTTGCCATTGTATTAGGTGTGCTGGGGACACAACAGATTTCTTGTATTTGATTGCTGGGTTGTTTGAGAGTGACCATCTTCATCCTACGCCTCCCATGGATTGATAAACCTTAGGTCACCCACTCGAGGGAAAATTGCTACTGTCCTATAGAACTCTGCGGTTGGAGGCCCAACACATGTCTATAAGAATAAAGTTGCGTAGTAGACATCAAGCTCTTTTCTGGTGCCGTTGCCGGGGAGGCTAGGTAAGCGGCACTCACATCCCATCAACGAAGCTCTTTTCTGGAGCTGTTGCCAGGGAGGCTAGGTAAGTGGCACTCACATCTCGTCAACGCAGCCTTTTCTGCCGCCGTTGCCGGGGAGGTGAGTGTATGAAGGTATATCTTTAGATCTTGCAATTGAATCTTTTAGTTTCTTGTTTTATCACTAGTTTGGTTTACTAAAGAAAAATACAAAAAATGGAATTGAGGTTGCATCATATTATTCATCTTTATAATGTCTTTCATGAAAATGATGGAAAGGAAAATTGTGCTCAATTGATAGAGGAAGAATTCAATGAAATGTTTGGCATAAATGATGAGCATGGTTGCAATGTTGCTAGTATGGATTCTTTGAATATCCATGATGCTAATGATATGCAAATACATAAGCTTGGGGATGCTATGTTTGATGAAGATGATATTTTTATTTCCCCAAGATTTGATGTGCAAATTTGTTATAATGATTGCATGCCTCCTATTTATGATGATTATAATGATGAAAGTGGATTCAGAGAGGTCATCACTTTAATTAATGATGAATCCACCATTTTGGATGAGGCTTCAATTGACTATGAGAAGATGGTTGCTATCTATGATGATTATGGTGTTGACATGTATGCTATATTGAATAATGATAACCATGAAACTTGTCATCATGATTTTAATTTTCAATCACATGATAGTTATTTTGTTGAGTTTGCTCCCACTACTATTGATGAGAATAAATTTGCTTATGTGGAGAGTAATAAAATGTCTATTCTTGTGTATCATGAAAAGAATGCTTTATGTGATAGTTATATGTTGAATTCATTCATGATGCTACTGAAAGTTATTATGAGAGGGGAACATATGCTTTTACATATTGCAATAATATCAAGTTTCCTCTCTATGTGTTGAAAATCTTGAAGTTTTGCTTGTTTTGCCTTCCTATGCTAGTTGATTCTTCTTCTCGAAAGTTGTTTTCTCACAAAATCCCTATGCATAGGAAGTCGGTTAGACTTAAATGTGCTAGTCATATGCTTCATGATGCTCTTGTTATGTTTCAATTCTTATCTTTTATGTGAGCATCATTGAAATCATCATGCCTAGCAAAAAGGCATTAAAGAAAAGCGCTTGTTGGGAGACAACCCAACACTTTTACCTCCTATTTTTGCATGTTCACATGATTAAGATACTGTAGTAATCATGTTTTATAGCTTTTGTTTCAATAAAGTGCCAAGTAAGACCTTTGGGATGGTCTATGGTGATAGTTGATTTGATCTTGCTGAAAAACAGAAACTTTTGCCCTCAGGAAAATAATTCTCATTTTTAACATAAGCGTGATAAAATACCGATTCTTTTTTAATAAGACTAATAGAAAATTTTCCCAAGTTTTACTAATGTTTCAGAATTTTTGGAGTATGGTTGGAGTACAAATTACTACAGACTGTTCTGTTTTTGACAGATTCTGTATTCAATGCATAGTTTGCGTGTTTTCTAGTTTCTATGGCTTATATTGCTCAATATAAATTGTGGAAATTATATTCTACAGTAGGAATTGTGTGGAAAAAATTATGAATCTTGTCTTTGACAGTGCGAAAGTGGAATGGTTTGCTCTTTATCATACTAACCTATCTCATGAAGTTCCATTAAGTTTTGTGTGATTGAAGTTTTCATGTTTTGGGTGAGATATAGATATGAGGAGAATAAGGAGTGACAAGACCCTAAGCTTGGGGATGCCCAAGGAACCCCCAAGGTAATACTCAAGGAATATCCAAGCAACTAAGCTTGGGGATGCCCCGGAGGGTATCCCCTCTTTCGTCTCCAACATTATCGATAACCTCACTTGGAGCTATATTTTTATTCGTCACATGATATGCTTTGCTTGGAGAGTCATTTCATTTTGTGAGGATTTGCTTTCTGTTATTTATAATAATGTTTTGAATCTTTTATTTCAATAAAAATGCCAAGTATAGCCTTTGCCATGCTTATTTTGCAAGTCTATATGTGGCTGTTTGAAAACAGAAAGTTTATCGATGTTGCAAAAATTCCCGAGAAAAGTCAGAATGTGATAAAATTTTGAAACTTTTTGAACAATAAGCTCTGATAAATTTTCTACAGTGTGGTTAATTTTCATAACTTTTGGAGTTAAATAAGTATTCATACTCTTGCATTCTTTACATACTGTACTGTTTTGGCAGATTGCTGTTATGTTTGCATTGTTTGCATATGTTTGCTTGTTTAATGATTCTATTTGAGGATGGGAGTATTAAATATGCAGAGGAATTTAGTATGCAATGATGAATAATAATTTTAGTGATTTGCTACAGTAGTGAATGATAAGGTTTTTGCATTGGTTTATACTAACTTATCTCGCGAGTTCTTGTTGAGTTTTGTGTGGATGAAGCTTTTGAGATTTAGGAAAACCGTGATATGAGAGGAATTAAGGAGACACAAAAGCTCAAGCTTGGGGATGCCCAAGGCATACCAAGATAATAATTCAATAAGTCTCAAGCATCTAAGCTTGGGTATGCCCCGGTAGGCATCCTACCTTTCTTCATCAACAATTATCGGTTAGTATCGGTTGAGCCTAAGTTTTTGCGACTTCACATGACTTGTGCTATTCTTGGAATGCCATTTTGTCTTGTTTTGCTTTCTATTTTAATAAAATAATTATATCTGAATGTTTTAAAATAAGAGAGAGTCCTCAAATAGCAACCCATTTACATAACTACTCGCTTGATCTTCACTTATATCGTTTTGGAGTACCTTGTCATTTACTCTTGTGCTTCACTTATATCCTATGAGTAAATTGTTGAATGAATTGAATATCATGAAGTTGAAATTATATCATGCCTAGTGGTAGCTTCACATTGGGTTTAGAAAGTGAAATCTTTTGAAGTTTGAAAATCACAATATTGGTCATACAAGCAATTCATGAATAATTAGTATAAGGAAGAGAACTTTCACATGCAAATACACTATCCTGGAAATCTTTTGTGATTGTGAGCCCCCATCAAAATATTATATGCCAAATTTTTTGATGTTGCACAAGGAAGACAACGTAATGGTTTATGTTTGTTCATATTTGTAAGTGCATCTAGTGCCACCCCTAGTTGGTTTTGGAGTATTGACGACAAACCTAGTTGAGGGACTAATGTGTTTGTGAGAATTGCAGGATAACACATGTAGAAGTCCCTCATTGATTCGGTTTTACTACCAGAGATGACCCCTAAAAATGTATGAAGACATTGAAGTCAAAGGTGGTATATGAAGATATTCACATTGAAGACTATGGCAAGAGAAGGCACGATATGAAGCCTATGGAGCTCGAAGACTTAGATCTTTCGTAGTTCTTTTTCTGTTGTGTTGAGTCATAGGAACCACCGTATTGTTAAGTGGGGTCCAGGAGAACCAGTCAGAATGACTGAAGTGATGCCTAAACCAAAAACCTATGTCTTCGAGTGAAGACAATGAGAGCGAATCTTGTCCAGAGCCGGACAAGTCAGCTTTGCTTGTAGCCCAAGTAAAGTTGCCATGTGAGTTTGAAATCTGACCGTTGGGACACGTGTCAGTTCCTTAGTGACCCAGGGTCATTTTGGACAAATCAGGTCGGGTTGCCAAGTGGCTATAAATAGCCCACCCCCTACAACCATAAATGGTTGGCTGCTCAGATTGAGAGTACGGCTTTTGTCGTTTGAGAGCAACCCACCTCGAAGCCTTTGAGAGAGAATTCCTTGCGAGGATAAAGCCCTAACCACCCAGCGCCAGAGAAAATTGGGCATCACTTAAGTCTTCTTGTCTGTGTGATCTGAAGACTTATTACACTTGAGGACTGTGCATCCTCCAGAAGGTTAGGCGTCGCGTTCAGAGCATCCAAGAGACATTGTGGATTGCCAGTGAATGAAGTCTGTGAAGGTTTGGGAGTCTACCTTGAAGACTTACCTGAGTGATTGGGCGAGGACTATGTGACCTTAGCTCAAGGAGAATACGGTGAGGACTTGGTGTCCTGAGCTGCGTGTTCAGGACTGGGTGTCCGGGACTGTGTGTCCTAAGGTTTAAATACCTAGCCACTCCAACCAGACGTATAGTTGTCACAGCAACTGGAACTGGTCCAACACATCATTGTCTTCAACGAGTCACTGGTTTCATCTTCACTTCCTTTTACTTACTGATCACTCATTGTGAAGTCATTGCATGTCTGTTCTATCTTTTGTCTTCACAACGTGAGTGTATGATCTGTTTGGCTTCATAATATCTTCCTACCTGATCCTTATTACACTACAGCTATTTGTCACTGTGCTTTCACTCTGTTGATACTTGACCATGGCTTGCCTAGTGTAGTCTAACTTCCGCTGCATAGTAATAGGCATATCTCTACTGTTTGTCTTCATAACTTCCACGTTTTGAAGACTTCCATAAAAATCACCTATTCACCCCCCTCTAGTCGATATAACGCACTTTCAATTGGTATCAAAGCATGGTGCTCCCTTGT
Source organism: Triticum dicoccoides (assembly GCF_002162155.2). Lineage (NCBI taxonomy): Eukaryota > Viridiplantae > Streptophyta > Magnoliopsida > Poales > Poaceae > Triticum > Triticum dicoccoides. The sequence goes on along the minus strand of NC_041380.1, from coordinate 495,717,498 downwards.
TCTATGTGATTCGGTTTAACCACCTGGAGTTTTAGCTATATCGACTGCAGGGATAATTAAAGTCTCCGCTATGTGCCCCGTCTTCGATGGAACTGAATATCCCTACTGGAAGAATAAGATGCGTATGCATCTTGAAGCCATTGACGTTGACCTATGGTATGTCGTCGAGAACGGCGTTCCCAAGGCTGGAGAAGGTGTCACTGCCGCTGATGTCAAGAAATTCGTTCAACTGGACTCTACTGCCAAGAATATCATCTGTGGTCATCTGACCAAAGGACCGTATGGCCGTGTGAGTGCTTTGAAGACATCCAAGCTGGTCTGGGACTGGCTCTCCAAGGTCAATGAAGGCATCTCAACCCAGAGAGATCAGAGAATCAGTGTCCTTCGCAACCTTTTCAACCGCTTCAAGCAAAATGACAATGAGAATGTCCAGCACACATTTGATCGACTCACTGACATCAAAAATGAGCTTCAAGCCCTCGGCGCCACTGAGATTACCAAACACGAAGTCGTCAAGACGCTGCTGAGGTCACTTGATAGTTCGTCTGACATACTTGAGAGGCTCAACACACATGAGTTTCAGCTTTCGGAGAAAAGAGATATCTACGGTCCAAACTATGGGCGAACTCATGCCTTGAAGGCAAAAGCTGTCTCCTCATCTGAAGAAGAATCTGATAGCAGTTCTGATGATCCTGAAGTCATTGGAAGGGAACTTGCTATGCTTGTCAAGAAGTTCCAGAAATTCACGAAGAAGAAAGGTTTCAGAAAGTCTTCCCGATCAAGTTCAAGGAATGATGAAGCTCCTGCTCATGACGACAAGAAGAAGAAGAAGAAATACTCAAAGTCTTCTTCCAAATCTTCCTCAAGGTCTTCATCACACAAGAAGAGCTCATCTGGCAAGGCACGTGCGTTTGTTGGAAAGGAAATGGATTCAGAGGAGGAGTCTGCTTCTGAGGAGGCGGAGGTGGAGTCTGAAGAGGAATTCGACTCAGGCGTCGCAAGTCTAGCTACATCATACGTAGCCAAGTCCATCTTCAACACTGAAGACAATGACTTCATCACCGACACCGATGCAAATGACAAGGACCGCTCCGCTTCTACCTACTACTTCATGGCACGCGGTGCCAAGGTAAACACACGCACTAATCATTATCAAACATCTAGTGACGATGACTCTGATTGTGTCTCAAAACCTAGCTACAAAACACTTGCTAAAATTGCAACTGAACAACAGAAAGCTATGGAACATATTCAAAAACTGTTAGACAGAAGCGATGATCTGTTGGGTGCTGAAATGACTCGATCTGAATCCTTAATTGAAGACATAAAAAATCTTCACATTAAGTATCAGGAACTTGAAAGTCGTCATGAAACTCTCTCAACAACTCATGAAAAGCTTTCCTATGATTATCTTCAAAGGAAGCAAGATCTTGAGAAATTGAGAGCGGTTCATGAAGATCTTCAAACGGAAAACGAGTCACTTCGCGCCAAACAGATCAGTCCCGCTCAGGAAGGATTTGAACCACCATGTCTTAAATGCATTGAGCGTGATAATGCTACTTCTGTTGCTGAATGTTCTACTGCTACTGCTGTTGCAATATCTTCAACTGTTGATGCGGTAACTAACCCCTCTGTTGAGGATACCACCGCTGTTGCTGATGAGAATGCTAGGTTGAAGACATTGCTTGAAACAGGGATGTACAAAAGCCTTAAAGGGCATCAGACGCTATGTGATGTCCTGAAAAAACAGATTCTGAACCGAAACCCTAGGAAAGAGGGTGTAGGGTTCGTAAGGAAAATGAATGCAGATGGCTCTTACTGGAAACCTGAGCAGTACCCCAAAACCATATGGGTTGCTGCAAAGGAACCTTCAGCAGATCCATCCAATCTAACTGGCTTCACTTGTGCTAACCCCATTATCATTGATGAATCCTTTGATGCAAACTATATACTGTTTAAGAATCAGAATGGTGAAGTGTTTGCCAGGTACATTGGTACTAACTGCAGGAATGGACCGCCTATGAAGAAGATCTGGGTTCCGAAAAGGTGTGTGGAAAATCTTTCTGTGAATGTCTTCATGACACCTCACTTGAAGAAGACAAACCTCAGACCAAAGGCTTCATACGGTCCAAAGGCTTCATACAAACAAAGGACTCACCTGAGTCGCACTAACGCAAATGTTTTGCAGGAAAACCATACTCAGTCATATGAATATGAGAGCGGTTCATCAAACCGCTATGTTCATAAGACCAAGAACTATTCTGCTTATTCTTATGAGTACTATTGTCCACCTGCAAGACTGTTTGCTAAGGCTTCAAAGCCAAAATTCTCAGATGCTGCACTTAGACTTATTGCTTCTAAGCCACCCTTGAAGATGTGGGTGGTTAAGAAGGCTTAACTCTCTTTTGCAGGGAAAGGTCTCCAGCAGAAAACCAAAAATGTCTGACGCTATTGCTGGGGACCTTAAACATCTTGTAGGGTGCAAGATCAAATGCCCAAATGGTCTTACTATGTACTTCGTACCTGAATCACTTGCTACACTCCCTATTAGTCCTAACCTAGATCTAAGCTTTCATAACCCACTGGTTCGTCAAATGTTTTTGCTTCACAATGCTCTTGGTGAAGCCTATCCCCCTAACTGCACTGTAGGGTACGACACCAGCGTCTTCAGAATGGATTATTGACAGTGGGTGTAAAAATCACATGACTGGCAAAAGAAGTCTTCTTATGGACTCAACTTTACGTCCATCCGACAGGAGCCACATCACATTTGCTGACACTGGTAAAAGTAAGGTATTGGGTCTAGGTAGAGTTGCAATCTCAAGGGATCAACACATGGATAAAGTCATGCTTGTTAAATCCCTTGGCTTCAACTTAATGTCTGTCTCAATGCTTTGCGATTTGAACATGATTGTAATGTTTGGAAAATATTGTTGCCTTGTACTAATGGAATCTGACAAGTCTCTAGTGTTTGAAGGGTATCGAAAAGATGATTTGTACGTGGTAGATTTCTCAGCAGGGCCACAGCTTGCAGTATGTCTTCTATCAAAGGCGTCAGAATGCTGGCTATGGCATCAGAGGCTTGGACATGCTGGCATGAGGAATCTCCACACCCTTGCGAAGAAGAAGCATGTCATAGGCATCGAGGGCGTCAAGTTCAAGAAAGACCATCTATGCGGTGCCTGTGAAGCAGGGAAGATGACGAGGGCCAAACATCCCTCGAAGACAATCATGACTACTACTCAACCCTTCGAACTGCTTCACATGGATCTTTTCGGTCCCACTCATTACTCAACTCTAACTACTACTGCTTGCCTCTATGGCTTCGTTATTGTTGATGATTATTCTAGATATACTTGGGTGCACATAATCCTTTATAAGACTGAAGTGCAGGATGTCTTCAGACGCTTCGCCAATCGAGCTATGAACAATTTTGGCGCCAAGATAAAGCACATCAGAAGTGACAATGGCACTGAATTCAAGAACACTGGCCTTGATACATATCTTGATACCTTGGGCATCACACATGAATTCTCAGCCCGTACACGCCACAGCAGAATGGCGTCGTCGAACGCAAGAATAGAACACTAATTGAGATGGCCAGAACGATGCTAGATGAATACAAGACCCCAAGAAAATTCTGGCCCGAAGCCATTGATACTGCATGCCATACAATCAATCGTGTTTATCTTCACAAGCTACTGAACAAGACATCTTATGAGCTCCTTACTGGCAAAAAGCCAAATGTCAGTTACTTCAGAGTATTTGGCGCAAGGTGCTAGATCAAGGACCCACATCACACCTCAAAATTTGCACCAAAAGCACATGAGGGTTTTATGCTTGGATATGGAAAGGATTCGCACTCCTACAGAGTCTTCAATCTCTTTCATTACAAAGTTGTTGAAACAGTGGATGTGCGGTTCGATGAGACCAACGGATCACAAAGAGAGCAGCTGCCAAGTGTGCTAGATGAAGTTCCATCCAATGAATCAATCAAGCTAATGGGAACTGGAGAAATTATACCTTCTGAAGCTCATCCTAAAGAAGAACTTATCATTTCAGCACCTGATCAACATGAAGACAATGCTCAGCCTGAAGACATTCCTTCCAACAACGACAATGAACAGCAAGAGCAAAGTCTTCGACCTGTACATCCTCGCGTTGCCAATGAAGTGCAGATTGAAAGAATAATTGATAGCATCAATGCACCTGGTCCACTCACTCGTTCAAGGGCAACTCAGCTAGCAAATTTCTGTGGGCACTTCGCATTCGTCTCAGTATCAGAACCCAAGAAAGTTGAAGAAGCCTTCATGGAACCTGAATGGATTCAAGCTATGCAAGAAGAGCTTCAACAGTTTGAGCTGAATAATGTATGGGAACTAGTTAAGCGTCTTGATCCACTGAAGCACAACATAATAGGCACCAAATGGATATATCGCAACAAGCAAGATGAGCATGGTCAAGTTGTCAGAAACAAAGCTCGTCTCATTGCTCAAGGATATACTCAAGTGGAAGGCATTGACTTTGATGAAACATTTGCTCCTGTGGCAAGGCTTGAAGCCATACGCATACTGCTGGCCTATGCAAATCATCATAACATACTTCTATATCAAATGGATGTGAAGAGTGCCTTTCTCAATGGCAAGATTGAAGAAGAAGTGTATGTTGCACAACCGCCTAGCTTTGAAAATCCAAAACATCCTGACATGGTATACAAGCTCAACAAGGCACTGTATGGCCTCAAACAAGCCCCTAGGGCCTGGTATGACACACTCAAATACTTCCTGAAGAGCAAAGGCTTCATACCTAGTTCCCTAGATCCCACTCTTTTCACGAAGACATATGATGGTGAACTGTTTGTGTGCCAAATATATGTGGATGACATTATCTTCGGCTGCACCAATCAGAAGTACAGTGAAGAGTTTGGATATATGATGCAAGAGCAATATCAGATGTCCATGATGGGGGAGCTGAAGTTCTTCCTTGGTCTTCAAATACGACAACAACGCAATGGCATCTTCATATCTCAAGAGAAGTATCTCAAAGATTGCCTAAAGAAGTTTGGTATGCAAGACTGCAAAGGCTTCACAACACCAATGCCAGCCAAACACCATCTGGGTCCTGACGACAATGGTAAAGAGTTTGATCAAAAGGTATACCGCTCCATGATTGGTTCTTTACTTTATCTATGTGCATCTAGGCTAGATATTATGCTTAGTGTTTGCATGTGTGCTCGATTTCAAGCGGCACCAAAGGAGTCGCATCACTTAGCTGTGAAGCGAATTCTTCGATATTTGGCTCACACCCCAACTCTAGGATTATGGTATCGAAAGGGCTCAGAGTTTGATATGGTTGGATTCTCGGATGCTGATTATGCTGGTGACAAAGTTGATCGCAAGTCTACATCAGGCACATGTCACTTTCTGGGACGATCACTTGTATGTTGGTCTTCAAAGAAGCAGAACTGTGTATCTCTCTCCACTGCTGAATCTGAATACATTGCTGCTGGATCTTGCTGCGCTTAGCTTCTGTGGATGAAGCAAACACTCAAGGACTATGGCATTCATTTGAAGAAAGTGCCACTTTACTGCGACAACGAAAGCGCCATCAAGATTGCCAACAATCTAGTTCAGCACTCGAAGACAAAGCACATTGAAATTCGTCATCATTTTCTCAGAGATCATGTTGTGAAGGAAGACACTGATATCATACACGTCAACACTGAAGAGCAATTGGCAGATATCTTCACCAAGCCCTTGGATGAGAAGAGGTTTTGCAAGTTACGGTGTGAGCTAAATATCCTAGAATCCTCAAATGTCCTGTGACTAGGCACACATCCTAACCCTTATGCATACTAATGACTTAGATGTGCAACACACGAAGTAAAGTATATCTTCAATCAATGAAGACATACATTCTAAGTGTGAATACATTAATGTGGAATTTGACTTCGGAGCGCCACGATAATTGTGTGCCGTGTCTGGGTCTAATACTTCCTATACGGTGGGTAACGCCACCACCAAACGTTCTATTTTGAAGTGTTTCACTCATGGCGTTACCTTGCAATGTCTTCACATTTGGTTTGGCTTCAAACTCAACATATTTTCATGATTATCTTCACTATGTTGATTATATATATATATATATATATATATATATATATATATATATATACTAGTGTTCTGTCCTCTACAGCATTCACTTATAGCTATGTCTTCTTGTTTGAATCTTTTGAACTAAGTGAATGTGATCGGACCCTAACCTCTCTATGCTCTCTATCTCAAAATTCTATCTCTCCAAGTCATATGCATTCTATTGAAACTGTCGAATGTCTTCTCTGCGTCCGTGTCAGCAGAAGACACAGAGACAACATTTAAGTCCGTTTTCAATGCTCATTTATCCACATGAAATCCGGAGAAGTAGGAACGACCACCCGACAATCCAGGCGTGCGTGGGACGTGGAACTGCCCCCAAAATACCGCATGATGGCCACGTATTACTCAAATGAGAATCGCCAGGGGCACCTGTGTAATAGCGCAGTGCCGCCCCTGTGCCTATAAATACACACTCACAGCGGTAACTATCTCTTCTTCCACCCTCGCACGAACCCTAGCGCCACCGCTAGCTCTCGACGACGCCGGCGACGAAGCGCTTCACTGCCACAACCTCTCCGACGCCGTCTTCATGCCGATCGCGGACATCGTCCTCTCCGCCTTCACCGTAGGTGTCTTCCATCGCCAAGTTAGGGCACGGAGGATTGAACTGCTCGGCCTCATCTCCTACTCCGTCTAGCAGTTCCAAGTGTGGTAAATAAAACTTCTTTTTACAGCCCCTTTTGATCCTATGGTTCTGTCACTTTCTACCATAAGAAGTTTCTATTCACACAAGTTAGATCTCTCTCAATCTGCATCTCATAACATGCCTAGTATATTCACTTGTGCTTCATGAAGTAGTTAGATTCCTCACTTGTACTGATCTGTGGGTTCGTACAAATCTGGAACCAACTTCTTTTCTATGAATGAATGTCTTCCCACGATGAGGTCAATGTCTTCTAAACTGATTTATCTTCAAAATCTTCTGAGAATGCATATGACCTCTTCCCCTTCCCTCGCACCTTAATGCTGTCACAGGTACATGTCCGTGGGAGAATCCTTTGGTTCTCATAGTCTGCATTCATTTGCAGAATTCTTACAGCATCACATAGATTCTCCTGAAGCCAGTTCCTGTTGGTCCAGCAAAAGAAAGTCTTTGAAGCCTTTGAACGTCTTGAAGCCTTCCAACTTAAGGTTTATGGCTTCAGAAACAGCAGCAAGGAAGGGGGGCAGACAGCGACGTGGAGGAACATCCAAAGATCTGCCTGATGAACTGGCATAAATGTATAAAACAGATCCTGAAGAGAATTATGGTCAGTGCAAGACCCGAATCCAATGCATTCGACGCTATTGGGCAGAACAATGGTTCAAATACCACTTCACAACCCAAGAGTATGCTGAGAAAAGTGCAATCAAAAGACCGTGGGGAGACATCTTATACAAGAATCTTGTACCCAGGTCCAGAGATGAAGCTATTGCCCAAAGCTTCTATCCATGCATGGTCCGTGGGCCATAGCCTGATGATGCACATCCGTCGTCACTACTCTGGTGTCATGACGACAATCTGTTCAAGCGCAACTTCTAGTTTGCTCAAAACTCAGCGAAGCAGAACAAGAAGAAATTTGGGTTAGACTTCAACCCTGGTCCCTCAGCACCAAGGGCAGATGGCACACGAGAAGCAGAACCCAATGTCATCGGTCCGTATGCCAACCTTGAAGGCCTCATCACCTACATCTTGGTTCAAGGGACTGCAGTGAATGAGCCTGCAGCTGATACTGAGTCTGATGAAGCACCTGCAGTGCCTGCGGTGCCGAACCCAAAGTAGTTGACGAAGCCAAAAGCTTCAAAGCCGACCCCTTCACCAAAAATCTCAAGGGCGAAGCCATTGGCGACTGCACCTCCTGAAGACAGTGTGCAGTCTGAAGACTTATCACGCGTCTCAAGGCACCAGAAGGCCAAGATGCCTCAGCCACACACCGGCAAAGAGCTCACAGCTGCTGCCATTCTGCACAGTGAAACCATTGATCTGTCAAGTGATGAAGATCTTGGAGATGACGCTCTTGAGCAACTCATCAAGAGTAAAGAAGAAGCAGAAATCTTCAACAATCTGCCTCTCTTTGATGTCGCCATCATCCACAACTTCATTGACGAGTGGTTTGCCACACCAAACATCAGCTTTGAAGATCTACAGCTGCCCGTTGGCCTCAGCGTCGCCTTCCAAGGCGCTATTGCTTCAGAACTTTCTATTGCCCAGCACATTGTTGAACTGAAGCAGAAAATTGATCATGAAAAGGCTCAGTTCAAGAAGCATATGGCCAAGCTCAGCGTGCAAGAAGTGAAGAGCTTCAAGATCATGTTGCATGAGCTAAAGGAAAACTTTCTAAAGAAGCGTGCAGAAGCTCAGGGTTCACGTGAGCGGATGAAGACTCTGGCTGACAGATGTGTGCAAGCCTAGAATGAGGCTAAGAAGCGCAAGGCACTTGGGCGTCCTGGCATCGACCCCGAGATGGCCGCAAAGAAAAATAAGAAGACTGTTCCAGCTGAACCAGAGGCACCAAGGCAGGAAGCAGTTCCGCTTGTCTTCCCAACTGCAACGACTGGCTCGAAGCCAAAGAGCCGGTCAACCGCTTCAGAGCTCAAGAAGACGAGAACTGCAGAGGTTGAAGCCAGGAAGAGGAAACACTCTGAAGCCTCTCCTTCTGCCCCCACTCAGAAAAAGCGAAAGACCAAGAAAGTTCGGCTGCTCTCACAGAGCCCTTGATAGTTGAACCCATCTCTATGGTTCACCCTGACGCAGAACGTCAACTGACGGTTCATGAGCCTGCTTCCACAGAGGCTCCTGAATCTGAAGACATTCCAGCAGCGGATCCCATCGCTGCTGAAGACATTGGTCATCATGACAATGTAGAAGATGATGCAGCCCTTCCTCTGTTAGAACACAACAAACTCATTAGCATTGGTCGTCCACTGACGCCAATAGCACATGATGCTTCATGGGCGGATCGCCCTCAAGAGGAAGAAGACTATGAGGTCCAGCCCACTCCAACCCCACAGGCGTCATCTGCGTTCCGCAGGCTTCGCAAAGGTCCAAGGCCTCAAGTCTCTGCTGAAGACATTCCGGCTGCATCAGCCGCAGAAGAAGTACCACAAGATCCCACTCCCCTGCTCCACCAAGAAGCAGTTCTCCAGGAGAACGTGCTTGTGACAGACCCTCCTACTTGTCAAGCGGAGGATGAAAACCTTGAGGCTGCCACAACCAACAACGAAGCTAATGTGGAGCCCTCCCCAGCAAAAGCTTCAGAAGACAGCGAAGCCACTAAACCCACAACTTCTGTTCCTGAGTCTGCTACAGGTCCCCAATTCAACTATCATGTTGAGCACAGGCCTCAGGTCCAGAAGCCAATCCCAAGACTGCCAAGGTTTCCAGGTCCTGCATCAGCACCTGGCTCCTTCAACATCAATGGCTTCAGGGCAGATAATACTTTCTTCAATAGCTCCAAGAACCCCTATTCAAGGGAAAGGATTTCATCAGATAGGTTCTGGAGCTATCCTCAGTGCAGCTACTACTCTTGCATACTGTACAACCAAGGTCGCATTTTCCCGCACAAGCGCCTTGATGTTGAAGCTATTGTTGGTCTGCCCTGTCTAGAGGAAGCGTTGGATTGCTTCAAACAAGTGGGTCTGCTGCAATTTGTCACTGATGAAGAGCATTGGAACGAAGAGCTCCTGCTACAATTCTATGCCACACTGCACATCAAAGGATACAACAGAGACCCGAAGACTTGGGTCCTGGAGTGGATGACTGGCAACGTTCATCACGAAGCCAATGCATTTGATATTGTTGAGCTCACTGGCCTGCCCACTCCAGGCGAATTCTTCGAGCAAGGCTGTCGGCTACACACTGAAGCTATTGAGAGCATATTTCAGAGGCCTGAACCGAATATGAGTCAGATGCTCTCCATGATGAAGCCATTGCCCCACGATGCTCCTTATCCCACAGAATTCTTCGTTGAAGACCTTGAGTACCTGCCAGGACCATCTATCACATCATCCGGTGGACTCTCTGGCCCATTTAAAGGACACTCTCCAAATGCCAAGATTGAGGGTGCAATGAAGACTCTGATATTCTGTATCCTTCATGGCAAATGCTTAAACGCACAGGATTTCTTCATACGCCAACTAGCTGCATCAGGCTCAGATCTGTTTGGTTTAAAGTTCTATGCTCCTTGGGTAATGAGGCTGATCAAACTTCACTCTGCCATCTCGTATCAGCCCTCAACCCGCAACCATCGGATCTTCTTGCCTAATGTGGATACCTCTGCTGAAGCCATCTATCCTGAACTGGCCAAGCAACCTCTGAGTCTTCAGAATGCAGAACACTAGAGCTTCACTCAAAACGTTGAAGGTGTTGAAGCCATCTCCAGGGTGTATCCGCTGGCTGGCACTACACGTGCACCACACCCTGCTTCAACTGAAGCCACTGACAGTGCCACTGCTTCAAGACCCAAGAAGCGCACTCGTGTTCTCAACGACCGAGAGCTTCTTGTGGCCCTAAATCAGAAACAAGATAGGCATCATGACTGGCTGAAGCGACAGATGAAAAGCCTCTTGGTGGATGTAAATCGCATCCAAAATCTTGCCACCAAGAATGCATTCGTTGCACATGAAACCTGTCGCCACACATGGAAAGGGCTAACGATGATGCTTTCTGAAGCTGTTCTTCAAGAGGATGGCTTCACTAAAAGATACAAGTTTGACTCCACACCTCCTCGAAGACCTGTGCTGCTGGGAACTCCATCCCTTGAAGATTCTGAGTTCTCTTCCTCTGCTGCCACATTCATTGCCAGAATCATTGAGGAAGAAGACGATGCTACTTCAGCGCCATATCCTTCAGCACCTCCAAGCTCTTCTGCACCGCCAAACAACATCAACAACCCTGCTGCTTCACCTACTCCTCATGGGAACGAGTAGAGGCTCTATGTCGTCAAACCTTTTTGGTCATTACTAACAAAAGGGGGAGAAGCATATGAGATTGATAGTCTTCAAGCGGGTTCATATGGGCGGGTGCCTTATATTTTGCTTCGTGCTTACAACTCTCGTTTTTGCTACAATTGGTTCTTATGAGTTGTAACACTTAAACCAGATGGTCGTCTGCTACTTGTTTGCCACCTTGTTTTGCAAAGATAAATTCCGCATGTGCGACGATAAATTCCGCACTTAGCTCATTCTGCAGACGTCCATTTTCCATTATGCATGTCATTATCTTCATATACTTTCACATGCATAGTGGATTGTCATCATAAGCTGAAGTGGATCTCCACAAGTACAACCTGCCATGTGCATTTGCATTCCAAAAGCAAATTAACTTATATGCACATCTTCAGGGGGAGCCCTTGCAACTTGTGAAGACAATTCCTTATCTTTTAAAATTTCACAGATTATATTCCCCGTTGAAAACTTCAACTAGTTTGTCATCAATCACCAAAAAGGGGGAGATTGTAAGTGCATCTAGTGCCACCCCTAGTTGGTTTTGCAGTATTGACGACAAACCTAGTTGAGGGACTAATGCGTTTGTGAGAATTGCAGGATAACACAGGTAGAAGTCCCTCATTGATTCGGTTTTACTACCAGAGATGACCCCTAAAAATGTATGAAGACATTGAAGTCAAAGGTGGTATATGAAGATATTCACATTGAAGACTATGACAAGAGAAGACACGATATGAAGCCTATGGAGCTCAAAGACTTAGATCTTTCTTAGTTCTTTTTCTGTTGTGTTGAGTCATAGGAACCACCGTACTGTTAAGTGGGGTCCAGGAGAACCAGTCAGAATGACTGAAGTGATGCCTAAACCAAAAACCTATGTCTTCGAGTGAAGACAATGAGAGCGAATCTTGTCCAGAGCCAGACAAGTCAGCTTTGCTTGTAGCCCAAGTAAAGTTGCCATGTGAGTTTGAAATCTGACCGTTGGGACACGTGTCAGTTCCTTAGTGACCCAGGGTCATTTCGGACAAATCAGGTCGGGTTGCCAAGTGGCTATAAATAGCCCACCCCCTACAACCATAAATGGTTGGCTGCTCAGATTGAGAGTACGGCTTTTGTCGTTTGAGAGCAACCCACCTCGAAGCCTTTGAGAGAGAATTCCTTGCGAGGATAAAGCCCTAACCACCCAGAGCCAGAAAAAATTGGGCATCACTTAAGTCTTCTTGTCTGTGTGATCTGAAGACTTATTACACTTGAGGACTGTGCATGCTCCAGACGGTTAGGCGTAGCGTTTAGAGCATCCAAGAGACATTGTGGATTGCCAGTGAACGAAGTCTGTGAAGGTTTGGGAGTCTACCTTGAAGACTTACCTGAGTGATTGGGCGAGGACTATGTGACCTTAGCTCAAGGAGAATACGGTGAGGACTTGGTGTCCTGAGCTGCGTGTTCAGGACTGGGTGTCCGGGACTGTGTGTCCTAAGGTTTAAATACCTAGCTGCTCCAACCAGACATACAGTTGTCACAGCAACTAGAACTGGTCCAACACATCATTGTCTTCAACGAGTCACTGGTTTCATCTTCACTTCCTTTTACTTACTGATCACTCATTGTGAAGTCATTGCATGTCTGTTCTATCTTTTGTCTTCACAACAAGAGTGTATGATCTGTTTGGCTTCATAATATCTTCCTACCTGATCCTTATTACACTACAACTATTTGTCACTGTGCTTTCACTCTGTTGATACTTGACCATGGCTTGCCTAGTGTAGTCTAACTTCCGCTGCATAGTAATAGGCATATCTCTACTGTTTGTCTTCATAACTTCCATGTTTTGAAGACTTCCATAAAAATCGCCTATTCAACCCCCCTCTAGTCGATATAACGCACTTTCAATATTCACATAGAAGTTTTATTGTCATAGATCCTTCAACATGTGGTGCTTGCCCCCCATCCTTGCTAACCAAAAATTCCGCACCAAGTAGAGATACTACTTGTGCATCCAAAAACCCTTAAACCCAAATCTTATTTTCAAGAGCCCACCATACCTACCTAAGGATTGAGCAAGATCCTTCAAGTAAGTTGTCATCGGTGCAATAAGGCAATAAAAATTGCTTCTAAAAGTGTTAGATCATTTAGTGTAAGAGAAAATTGAGCATTGTACGAACTTGTGATGGCAAAGAATAAAAGCGACAGACTGCATAATGAAGGTTGCTATCATAAGGGGCAATGTAACGTGACATTCTTTTGCACTAAGGGGTTGAGCATACAAACAAATAAGCGCATGGCAACCTATGCTTCCCTCTGCGAAGGGCCTATCTTTTACTTTTATGTATTCACTTTCATGCAAGAGTCAAAGTTTTTCTCTTTATTCCCTTTTATTTTTTCTCTTTTGGCAAGCATCATGTGGTGAGGAAAGATCTAGGCACATATATCTAGTTGGATATGGGTAGCATGAGTTATTATTGTTGACATCCCCCTTGAGGTGAATACGTTGGGAGGTGAAATTATAAGCCCCTATCTTTATATGTGTCCGGTTGAAATGTTTTGCTCATGTGTATGCGGTGAGTATTAGCAATCATAGAAGACTATATGATGGTTGAGTATGTCGAGCTCTTACTTAAACTCTGTTGAAATTTTGAATTAGAATTTCTTGGTGAGTGAGAACATAGGTTGTCGAGTTTCAACATGATTCATTGTTTGAACCTTAACATGTGAATTGGTTGCTACTTTAACACGAGGAGTTTTATAAGAAAGAATTGCTGTTATGATGCTAGGAAAAGTGATTGAAATTTTCATTGATCAAACTTGTGCACTTTGCTAGCATTCACACTTCATAAATCATTTCTTTTATCATTTACCTACTCGAGGACGAGTAGGAATTAAGCTTGGGGATGCTGATACGTCTCCAACGTATCTTAATTTATGAAGTATTCATGCTGTTATATTATCATTCTTGGATGTTTTACAACCATTTTATAGCAACTTTATATCATTTTTTGGGACTAACCTATTGACCTAGTGCCAGTTGCTGGGTTTTGCTTGATTTTTACATCATAAGAAATCAATATCAAACAGAGTCCAAGCACCGCGAATTTTTTATGGACCAGAAGACCACCAGTGGGCAAGAGCAGCACCTGGGGGTGCCCCGAGGGCGGCACAACCCACCAGGGCGCGCCTGGGGGCCCAGGCGCACCCAGGTGGGCTGTGCCCACCTCGGTGGCCTCCAGCACCCCCTCTTCTCCCTATAAATACCCAAATATTCCAAAAACCATTGGGGGTAACCCTAGATCAGATGTTCCGCCGCCGCAAGGCTCTGTAGCGACCGAAAACTAGTCTAGACCCCATTCTCGCAACCTGACAGAGGGGGAATCATCACCGGCGGCCATCTTCATCATCCCGGCGGCCACCACGATGAGGAGGGAGTAGTCCACCCTCAGGGCTGAGGGTTTGTACCAGTAGCTATGTGTTTAATCTCTCTCTCTCTATCTCATGTTCTTGAGATGTAATGATCTTGATGTATCGCAGGATTTGTTAATATAGTCGGATCATATGGTGTTTTCCCCTCTATATCTTGTTGTGATGAATTAAGTTTTTCCCTTTGAGATTTCATTGTTACCGGATTGAATACTTTTATGGATTTGAGAGCACTTGATATATGTCTTGCATATGAATACTCGTGGTGACAATGGGGTATCATATTGATTCACTTGATATGTGTTTTCGCACTCAACTCGCGGATTCCCGCGGTGACATTGGGGTAATCTATGCATAGGGGTTGATGCACGTTCTCGTCTTTTGTTTCTCTAGTAGAAATCTTGGGGACATCTTTGAGGCTCTTTGTGTTGGATTGAGTATTATGAATCTGAAATTATTTGGTGTTATTTTAGTATGAACTCTTTGATAGATCGATCAGAAAGAATAGCTTCGAGGTGGTTTCGTACCCTACAAACGATTTATTCTTATGTTCTCTGCTAGATAGGAACTTTGATGTGATTCTTCATCGCACGTTGAGGGATGTTTATATGATCCAATTATATTAGCATTGTTGAGAGATTGCAGTAGTGGAAGTACGGACCCTAGGCCTCATATTCAAGCATTGCAATACTATTTTTGTGCCCATTTACTATTTGCTACCTTTCTTTTATTTATTTATTCAGATTATAAAAATATATTTCTACCATAAATATTAAACTTTTATCACCATCTCCTCACCGAACTAGTGCACCTATACAACTTTACATTGTATTGGGTGTGTTGGGGACATAAGAGATTTCTTGTATTTGATTGCAAGGTTGTTTGAGAGAGACCATCTTCATCCTACGCCCCCATGGATTGATAAACCTTAGGTCACCCACTTGAGGGAAAATTGCTACTGTCCTAGAATACTCTGCGCTTAGAGGCCCAACACATGTCTACAAGAATAAAGTTGCGTAGTAGACATCAATGGACGGGACATCTCATAACTCCCCTCCCTCTCTCATGTCACCGCTCCCTCTCACTCTCCTCACCGTCCCTTGATCTGCTCTCCTCCGATGGTTTTGTAACACCCACAATGCGGCTATATCTCCCACGTGTTGGGGCACGACTTAGAGGCATAACCGCATGGTGGTTTTGTTGCAAGAGGGGTAATCTTCACACAATCCCATGTACTGAACAGAAAGGGATAAAGAGTTTGCTTACAATCGCCACTTCACACAATACATAAATAAGCCATACATCATCCAAAGTACAATCAAAGGTCCGACTACGGAACCAAAATAAAGGAAGACAACCCCAAATGCTAGATCCCCGATCGTCCCAACTGGGCTCCACTACTGATCATCAGGAAATGAAACATAGTAACGGCCTAGATCCTCGTCGAACACCCACTTGAGTTCGGTAGCATCAACTGCACTGGCATCATTGGCACCTACAACTATTTGGAAGTATCCATGAGTAACGAGGACTCAGCAATCTCACACCCGTGAGATCAAGACTATTTAAGCTTATGGGTAGGAGAAGGTAGTGAGGTGGAGCTGCAGCAAGCACTAAGAAAATACGGTGGCTAATATACTCAAATAAGAGCGAGAAGAGAAGCAACGCACGGTAGAGAAGCTATAAGTGATCAATAAGTTATCCTGAAGCTACTTACATTCAAGCATAACACAAGACCATGTTCACTTCCCGGACTCCGCCGGAAAGAGACCATCACGGCTACACATGCGGTTGATTCATTTTAATTAAGTCAAGTGTCAAGTTCTCTACAACCGGATATTAACAAATTCCCATCTTCCACATAACTGTGGGCACAACTCTCGAAAGTTTATACCCTGCAGGGGTGTCCCAACTTAGCCCATCACAAGCTCTCACGGTCAACGAAGGATATTCCTTCTCCCGAAAAGACCCGATCAGTCTCGGAATCCCAGTTACAAGACATTTCGACAATGGTAAAACAAGACCAGCAATGCCACCTAATGTGCCGAGAAATCCTGATAGTAGTCGCACGTATCTCATTCTCAGGGCACACTAGATGGGCAAGACGTGGGGTTGGCATAGACCATGGTTGCCCAGGGGGCATCGGACATCGCCCAATTTGTACCAACACTAAGAGGAGCACATGCCCGGGGGTTTAAAATAACGATAACCCTTGAGTCCGCGGAACCCAAGGGAAAAAGGCTTAGGTGGCAAATGTTAAAACCAAGGTTGGGCCTTGCTGGAGGAGTTTTATTCAAGGCGAAATATCAAGGGGTTCCCATAACACCCAACCGCGTAAGGAACGCAAAATCAAGGAACATAACACCGGTATGACGGAAACTAGGGCGACAAGAGTGGAACAAAACACCAGGCATAAGGCCGAGCCTTCCACCCTTTACCAAGTATATAGATGCATTAATTAAAATAAGAGATATTGTGATATCCCAACATATCCATGTTCCAACATGGAACAAACTTCAACTTCACCTGAATCTAGCAACGCTATAAGAGGGGCTGAGCAAAAGCGGTAACATAACCAAACAACGGTTTGCTAGGAAGGTGGGTTAGATGCTTGACATGGCAACATGGGAGGCATAATATAACAAGTGGTAGGTAGCGCGACATAATGATAGAGCGAACAACTAGCAAGCAAAGATAGAAGTGATTTTGAGGGTATGGTCATCTTGCCTGCAATGTTCTCAGAGTTATCGAAAGCTTGATCCTCGTTTGCATACTCAACAGGTTCCTCGGTCACGTATCGACTCCCTGCTGTACCTAAAACAAGAACACAAGCAATGGAATAACAATCAATCACGGTGCAATGCACAAGCAACATGATGCAATACATGGCATGATATGCGAGATATGATTGGCAATGCATATGCGTGCACCGGAAGGGAAAGAATGATTAAGGCATCAACTTGGCAAACCAAGTATGCCGCTGGAAAGATGAGATGATTTTGGTTGAAATCGATATAAAGATCACCGGAAACGGATGCACAGTTTGCAAATGTCAAGCAAAACAAGAATGGTGCAAAACTATGATTAACAGTATGATGGCACTTAGAATGCAACAAGAAACTAAGCTACTGCTCTCCAACATATCAACAAGGCATATGGCAATGATTTAGAGATGCTTGACAAGACATGAACACTGAGCTACGGCTAAATCACACTAGAACAGGTTCAAACAAGCATGGCAAAAGTGCAAAAGATATCAACTTCACAGACTAGTGAAAATACTAACATGTCAAAAACAACATCAGGAAGCAATGTTTAGAGCAAGCAAACAACATGCTACAGGAACATATCATAGCAAAAAAAGGCATCGCATGATTCTAATAAAAGCATAGAACAAAAGTCTCTTACTGAACATGAGCCAAAAAGGCACAGAAGATATGATGGCACCCATGTAAACATAGCAAGTTTATTAACAGATTCAGACTTGGAAGAAAAACAGAGCATGGCATAAACATATTTATGATAGCAACTTTGCGAGCTCATGCCACTCACCACAAAGCCTTAAATGACAACATAAGCATACCAATAGCAAGATGACATGTTCATGAAGCTAACCATGGCAAGATCAAGTTCATAAGATGCATGGATCACTAGCCATCTCCATGGCAATATTGATTAGCATGTTAATATTCTGCCAGGAACATTTACAGAAAAAGTAGAGCAAGAAAAAACATGCTAGAGCACTCCATAATTGCAAACAGGGGCATGAATGGATAGAGTGTAACCTCATGTTAAAAACATCCTCACTAAAGTATCCTAAAATAAGCATGGATCACTATGTAGCATCAAGTTTACATGGCATCAAAATAACAGCAGGAAAAAGACTTAGCAAAATCCTATGTCCCTGAAGACAGCAACATTACGGAGCCTAGTTTGCATGCTTGTGCTAGTCACCACGTAGATCACAAAAATACAAGACTTGCACCTCTGTAAAGATGGCATGGTGTAGTTAAAAACACATGTAGACCTCATGCTCATATGATGCACACATCAAATGCAACAAAAATGACAAATCACCATGATCTGATAAGTACCAGCAGTTAACATTTTATAACACTCTTGCAACAAAGAAAAATGCATCATACTGGACAGTAACATGCATGGAAATGGTACTACCATGAAGGGCTCAATGAGAAGAACATTTTGACATATCATATGCATGATTTGGAGCTAAGGTCACCGAGATATGGCATGTTGAAGAAGGCATGCAAATATCAGGGAGTTCCGGGACTTCGTGAAATTTCACCTCGCGAAAAGTCAACGCAGGACGAGACGAAGCGGGATAAAGGGATCCGGGACGCGGGACGGTGTTTGGTTGCTGGAGTGGGTGGATCTGGTCTCGGTTGACCAGATCCGGCGACGACACGGCGAAGCTCCGGTGTACGGGCACCGGATCTCGTGAGGCGCGGGGCCGGCGAGGAGAGAGGAGCTCCGGCGAGGTTGGCGGCCCGGTGAGCAGCGAGCGGCAGAGCACGGAGGCGGCGCGGGGCGGCTCGGGATGGAGCTGCAATGGCGAAGTGGCGCGGTTGCCGGCCGGGACGAGTGGTGCAGTTGCCGGCGAAGCCCCTGGTCGGCGTCGGGAGCGGAGGCGCCTGGGAGCGGGTGCGGGGGTTTGGCCCAGATCCGGCCCAGGCGGGCCGTGTTCGGGCCCCGGCGGTCTGCGACGGTGAAGTGGGCGCGGGGACACATGGCAGCGCGGTATTGGTCGAGCGGCGGTGGCGGACATGTCCGGCTTCGCCCGGACGTGTCCGGCGGCGGCGGGTGAGGCTAGACTAGGGTTAGACTGTGATTTTTCGGGGGGAGACACACACACACACATATATATATATATATGTAGATGGAGGTAGGAGTGTCCAAATGGGGTGCGGTTTTCGCCCACACGATCGTGATCCGACAACGGAGGACATGGAGATGGTTTAGATGGGTTATTGGGCTGTTTTGGAGGGGTGTTGGGCTGCAACACACAAGAGCCTTTTGCGGTTACCCGGTTAACCGTTGGAGCATCAAACGGCCTCCAAATGGAACGAAATTTGACAGGAGGTCTCCCGGTGGTGTACCAAGACCACTTGGCAAATCTCGGCCCATTCCGAGAACGTTTAACTCCCGCTCATGAAAAGAGACAAGAGGGGTGCGCCGGGTGCATGTGGGAGTGTCAGATTACGAAACGGACAACGGAGAAAATGCTCAGATGCATGAGACGAACACGAATGCAAATGTGATGCACATGATGACATGACATGAAATGCATGACACGAACAAAATGCAAAACAAAAACAAAAACCCAACCACGAAGGGAATCTCATAACTTAAAGCCGAAAATGGCAAGAGTCGGAGTTACAAATATGGCAAGTTACATCCGGGGTGTTACAACACTCCACCACTATAAGAGGATCTCGTCCCAAGATCTTGGACTGAAAGAACTCCGGATATTCGGAACGGAGGTGATCCTCGCGCTCCCAGGTGGCTTCTCGGTCGGAATGGTGTGACCACTTCACTTTCAGGAATTTGATTGACTTGTTGCGAGTCTTGCGCTCGGTTTCTTCAATAATAGTAACGGGATTCTCATGGTAAGACAGGTCTTCTTGGAGATCAATCTCTTCGAAGTTGATGGTGCGCTCAGGAGTCTTGAAACACTTGCGAAGCTGTGACACGTGAAACACATCGTGCACATTTGCGAAGTTGGACGGAAGCTCAAGTTGATAGGCGAGGTCACCTCTTTTGCCAATGATCTTGAAAGGACCCACGTATCTAGGAGCAAGCTTCCCTTTGATACCGAAGCGACGAGTACCTTTCATTAGAGAGATACAGAGGTAGACATGGTCTCCGATCTCGAAAGCCAAGTCATGATGCTTGCTATCATAGTAACTCTTCTGACGCGATTGCGCGGCTTTGAGATTTTCACGGATGACTTTACACATTTCTTTAGGTTGTGTGATTAAGTCATTGCCAAGAAGCTGTCGTTCACCAGTCTCTGACCAATTGAGAGGAGTACGACACTTTCTGCCATAGAGAATTTCGAATGGGGCCTTGCCCGAACTCGCTTGGAAGCCGTTGTTGTAGAACTCGGCATATGGAAGACAAACCTCCCACTTCATACCGAAGGAGATGACACAAGCCCTGAGCATATCTTCGAGAATTTGATTTACTCACTCAACTTGGCCACTTGTTTGAGGATGGAAAGCTGTGCCGAAGAGAATGTTGGTGTGCATAGCCTTCTGGAAGGAGTCCCAGAACTTGGAGGTTAAAATGCTTCCGCGGTCTGAAGAGATCAATTGTGGAATGCCGTGCACGGAGACAATCCTGGAGGTGTATAGCTCTGCCAACTGAGCTGCTGTGATAGATTCTTTGATTGGAAGGAAATGAGCCACTTTAGTAAGCTTATTAATGACAACGAAAATAGCATCATTTCCACACTTGGACTTGGGAAATCCAGTCACGAAGTCCATGTCGATATGGTCAAACTTCCATTCTGGAATAACAAGAGGTTGGAGGAGACCAGCTGGTCGTTGGTATTCTGCTTTCACCCTTCGGCAGACATCACATTCATTCACGAATTGAGCAATTTCTCGCTTCATCCGAGTCCACCAATACGACTGTTTGAGGTCATGGTACATCTTCGTACTTCCGGGATGAATGGATAGAAGGGAATTGTGCGCCTCGTTCATTATGACCTTCGTTAGATCACCTTTAGGAACCACAATCCTGTCCTCGAAGAATAGAGTGTCTTTGTCATCAATGCGATAGCACTTGTATTTGGTTGAATCTTGGCAATACCATGTTTCACCTTCTTCACCATGGTATCCAGGAGTTGTGCCTCACGAATTTGATCTTCCAAAGTAGGAGAGACTAGGAGATTGGCAAGAAAGCCTTGAGGAACAACTTGGAGGTTCAGTTTGTGGAAAGCTTCACAAAGGTCCGGTTGGAAGGGCTTGAGAATTAAGCTGTTGCAGTAAGCCTTCCTGCTCAAAGCATCTGCAATGACACTGGCCTTGCCTGGAGTATATTCAATACTCGGATTGTATTCTTGAATCATTTCGACCCATCGAGTCTGCCTGAGGTTGAGGTTGGGTTGAGTGAAGATGTACTTGAGGCTCTTATGATCTCTAAAAATGTCCACTTTCCTTCCCAACAAGAGATGTCTCCACATTAATAATGCATGGACAACTGCCGCCAACTCAAGATCATGAGTGGAGTAGTTCCTTTCATTGGGATTCAACTGGCGAGAGGTATAAGCCACAACTTTCTTCTCTTGCATTAAGACAACACCGAGACCTTGCAAGGAAGCATCATAGAAAACTTCGAATGGCTTGGATTCGTCAGGAGGAGCCAAGACAGGAGCTGTGACCAGCTTCTCTTTGAGGGTGTTGAAAGCAACGTCACATTCAGGCGTCCAGACATACTTGACATGCTTCTAGGGGAGGTTTGAAAGAGGCTTAGCACTATTAGAGAAATTCTCAACGAATCTTTGACAATAGCTTGCAAGCCCAAGAAAACTGCGGAGCTGCTTGACATTCTAAGGAGGTTACCAATTCACAATTGCAGACACCTTCTCGAGATTAACAGCGATGCCCTTGGCGGAGATGATATGACCAAGGTAAAGAACCTCATCAAGCCAGAACTCACACTTGAAAACTTCGCATAGAATTGATGCTCTCTGAGCTTGTCGAGCACTAATCTCAAATGCTTAGCATGATCCTCCTTATTCTTGGACAAGACCAAGATATCATCGAGATACACCAGGACGAAATCATTTGTGTAAGGGTTGAAGATGAAGTTTATCATGCGAGAGAACGTTGGAGGAGCATTGACAAGGCCGAAAGACATGAAAGTATATTCATAATAACCATAGCTTGTTCTGAATGCTGTCTTGGGGATATCTTCCTCACGAATGCGAATCTGATGATAACCCATACGGAGGTCAAGCTTGGAGAATACGTTGGCACCTTTAAGTTGCTCGAAAAGCTCATTGATGTTGGGAAGTGGATACTTGTTCTTAATTGTCTTCTTGTTCAATGGACGGTAGTCGACACAGAGTCGGTCCGTTCCATTCTTCTTCCAGACAAAAAGAACACCACAACCCCATGGAGATGAACTCGGTCTGATCAGACCCATACGCTCTTGTCCATCGAGTTGTTTCTTCAACTCCTTCAACTCCTATGGTCCAAGCTTGTAAGGACGCTTGCAAACAGGTTCCGTACCAGGCTCAAGATCGATAATGAATTCAACTGGCCGGTGAGGAGGCATTCCCAGAAGCTCTTCTAGAAAGACATCTTGATATTCACAAATGACTGGAATCTGAGAGATAGCATTCAACTCTCCCTTCTCATTGAGAGAAAACAGTCGAATGGTTTTGTCCCGAGCGGCATATATGATCACCTCCTCAGAAGAGTGTGTCAATTGAATTTCCCTGGCAGCACAATCAAGTTGAGCCTTGTGCTTAGAAATCCAGTCCATGACGAGAATTAGATCAATATCCGAGTCACCAAGGACCATTGGAGAAGACAGAAATTTATAGTTTCCCATCTTGATGGAAACATCCGGAGCCATCATTTTTGTGTTCATGAACAAACCCGGAGAGGAAACCGCTATCGGCTTAGGCAAATCAACAGTATGCAAACTGTGCATGGATGCAAAAGGCTTTGATATTAATGAAATAGATGCACCAGTACCAAATAAGACTTTTGCAAGAATATCATTAACTGGAAGATTACCCATGATCACTTCTGAAGAATCCTCTGCCTGAGCTGTGTTCATCATGTTCACCCTTGTAGACTTGGAATTATGCTTGACCACTGCATTGTTGGATGATCTCACAGGAGGAGGAGGCGGAAGGTGCCTTTGGATGAAGCACTTGTTTGCATAGTGCCCTTTCTGCTGACACTTGTTGCAAGTAACCTCTGAGAGCGGATGATGATAAGCAGCACTTGACCTTGGAGTTTGAGACTGAGCTTTGTTCTGATAGCCTGGGTTGGGTGGGTGGGAAGATCCATTGCCACCTTTGCTCTTTTGCTCGTAGGGCTGGCGAAATGGAGGAGAGGCAACCAGAACTTCTGTTGCTTAGCTGCCACTTATGATGAAGAAGAAGATTGAACTGCATCCCTGAATCTCTTCTTAGAAGCCTCACACTTGAGCTGAGAAGCTTCTTGCTTTAGTGCCATGTTATAGAATTGATCAAACTTAGTCGGCTCAAGAAGCACGAGAGCTAACTGCAGATCCTCTTTGAGGCCACCTCTGAATTGATAGATCATACTCTTTTCATCAGGAACGTCTTGTTTAGCGAAGCGAGCAAGTTTCTGAAACTGGATATTGTATTGATACACGGACATGCTGCCTTGCTTGAGATTGCGGAACTCCTCACGCTTGCTCTCAGCAACACTTGGTGGGATGTGATGAGCTTTGAAGTCTCGGCGGAAATCATACCAGGTAATCACACGACCTCCCCTGGAATCTCTGTATTGTTGAAACCACTCAGCAGCTTGGTCCTTGAGTTGAAACGAAGCAAACTTGACAAAGTCCTCAGGCCTGACATTGTTACATTCAAAATGCTTGCAGATGTCTATGAGCCAATCGTCGGCGTCTATGGCCTGGACACATGTGCTGAAAGATTTCAACTGGTTTGTGAGGAACTGGTTGAGGGTAGCAAACTGAGGTTGATTGTTGCCTTGGCCTTGATTTCCTTGGTTGCCTTACCTTGGTTGCGCTCTTGCAAGAGTTGCAAAAGCATCTGAGTGTTGGCGTTTGTGGCTGCCATGACAGCTTGCCATGCCTCCGGAGGTGGAGGTGGTGGCGGAGGGTTCGACTGATCCCCATCATTGCGGTTCGGATTTTGACGCGTTGGAGGAGCCATCCTGAAGAGGGTGACATCCGTTAGAATTTTTGAAAGAAAGATATTCAAGCTGAATCAATGGGTAGGAATTGCAACATACAATCTTCACAATAAACATTCAAACTAGGATGAATGAATGAATTCCAAAGTAAATCATCACACGTCCATTAGATTGAGAAGCCACTTAGATAAAGGTATATGAACAAAGCTTACGGATATGAACAAATAAGTGGTAAGGATTACCCAATCACAAACCAAATATCTGCGGGAAGAAATACTAGAGCTACTTGAATTCCCACCTATAAAACTCCCGAAACATTCTGGTTATGCAATCAGGTGTTGGGGATATAGGGGAAGCATAATATCTCACCAAAACTAACAATTCCTACATCCAGCTGTATCCATCCTTCACCACATAACCAAGAAACCTTCGGAAATCATGTACCCCAACCTTCGAAACGCATACATTATACGAGTTATGGCAATACTCCTAAACTCCTGCCCCAGTACTGGGTGGCGTCAAGGTTGTCTCACCAACAACTGCATAAAAGAGATTTTCAATGTCGGCGAACTCAGTATTCCAGAACTGCAACAATAAAATTGTGACGACAACACCTTGGAGCTCAACTCACCAGGACACTGCCACAACCCCTAAATGTCAGGAGGCACCAAGAACAATGTTCTCGTCACAAGACTATCGGAATGATTCCAAGATACCCGCGTGATCCTAAATTTTTTTTGTGAAATTTGACGAGAGTCAAAACTTCTACATCAGGAGGCCTCACCAAAGCGACAAAGGGACTGAGGAGTAAAAAGAATCCTACTCTCCGTTATATATAATCCTAAGACTCAAAACATTTTGTTCTAGAGTGAACAACATCAACGATTCGATCAAGCAGGGTGCTCCTAAGTTGGGGATGGCTTTGATTGCCAACTTGTAACACCCACAATGCAGCTATATCTCCCACGTGTCGGGGCATGACTTAGAGGCATAGCCGCATGGTAGTTTTGTCGCAAGAGGGGTAATCTTCACACAATCCCATGTACTAAATAGAAAGGGATAAAGAGTTGGCTTACAATCGCCACTTCACACAATACATAAATAATCCATACATCATCCAAAGTACAATCAAAGGTCCGACTACGAAATCAAAATAAAGGAAGACAACCCCAAATGCTAGATCCCCGATAGTCCCAACTGGGCTCCACTACTGTTCATCAGGAAACGAAACATAGTAACGACCCAGATCCTCGTCGAACTCCCACTTGAGTTCGGTAGCATCACCTGCACTGGCATCATCGACACCTGCAACTGTTTGGATGTATCCGTGAGTCACGAGGACTCAGCAATCTTACACCCGCGAGATCAAGACTATTTAAGCTTATGGGTAGGAGAAGGTAGTGAGGTGGAGCTGCAGCAAGCACTAAGCATATACGGTGGCTAACATACGCAAATCAGAGCAAGAAGAGAAGCAACGCACGATCGAGAAGCTATAAGTGATCAAGAAGTGATCCTGAAGCTACTTACGTTCAAGCATAACACAAGACCGTGTTCACTTCTCGGACTCCGCCGGAAAGAGACCATCACGGCTACACATGTGGTTGATTCATTTTAATTAAGTCAAGTGTCAATTTCTCTACAACCGGATATTAACAAATTCCCATCTGCCACATAACCGCGGGCATGGCTCTCGAAAGTTTATACCCTGCAGGGGTGTCCCAACTTAGCCCATCACAAGCTCTCACGGTCAACGAAGGATATTCTTTCTCCCGAAAAGACCCGATCAGTCTCGGAATCCCGGTTACAAGACATTTCGACAATGGTAAAACAAGACCAGCAAAGCCACCCGATGTGCCGAAAAATCCTGATAGGAGTCGCATGTATCTCGTTCTTAGGGCACACCGGATGGGCAAGACGTCGGGTTGGCATAGACCCTGGTTGCCCAGGGGGCGCCGGACATCGCCTAGTTTGGAGCAACACTCGGAGGAGCACTGGACCGGGGTTTAAAATAACGACGACCCTTGAGTCCGCGGAACCCAAGGGAAAAAGGCTTAGGTGTCAAATGTTAAAACCAAGGTTGGGCCTTGCTGGAGGAGTTTTATTCAAGGCAAACTGTCAAGGGGTTCCCATAATGCCCAACCGTGTAAGGAACGTAAAATCAAGGAACAATAACACCGGTATGATGGAAACTAGGGCGGCAAGAGTGGAACGAAACACCAGGCATAAGGCCGAGCCTTCCACCCTTTACCAAGTATATAGATGCATTAATTAAAATAATAGATATTGTGATATCCCAACATATCCATGTTCCAACATGGAACAAACTTCAACTTCACCTGCATCTAGCAATGCTATAAGAGGGGCTGAGCAAAAGCGGTAACATAGCCAAACAACGATTTGCTAGGAAGGTGGGTTAGAGGCTTGACATGGCAACATGGGAGGCATGATATAACAAGTGGTAGGTAGCGTGACATAACGATAGAGCGAACAACTAGCCAGCAAAGATAGAAGTGATTTCGAGGGTATGGTCATCTTGCCTGCAATGTTCTCAGAGTTGTCGAAAGCTTGATCCTCGTTAGCGTACTCAACAGGTTCCTTGGTCATGTACTCGACTCTCGGCTCTACCCAAAACAAGAACACAAGCAATGGAACAACAATCAATCACGGTGCAATGCACAAGCAACATGATGCAATACATGGCATGATATGCGAGATATGATATGCAATGCATATGCGTGCACCGGAAGGGAAAGAATTATCAAGGCATCAAATTGGCAAACCAAGTATGCCGCTGGAAAGATGAGATGATTTCGGTTGAAATCGATATAAAGATCACCAGAAATGGATGCATGGTTTGCGAATGGCAAGCAAAACAAGGATGGTGCAAAACTGTGATTAACAACATGATGGCACTAAGAATGCAACAAGAAACTAAGCTACTGCTTGATAACCCATAAGTATAGGGGATCACAACATATTTCGATAAGTAAGAGTGTCGAACCCAACGAGGAGCTAAAGGTAGAACAAATATTCCCTCAAGTTCTATCGACCACCGATACAACTCTACGCACGCTTGGCGTTCGCTTTACCTAGAACAAATATGAAACTGGAAGTACTTTGTAGGTGTTGTTGGATAGGTTTGCAAGATAATAAAGAGTACGCAAATAAAAAGTAGGGGCTGTTTATATAAAGAAACAATAAAGTAAATATAGCGAGTGCGGAAAAGTGGTGGCAGGAGTTGCGAAATTGCCCCTAAGTAATTGACTACCTTACTAGACCGATAGCAAGTATTATGTGGGAGAGGCCACTGCTAGCATGTCATCCCTGACTTGGAATTCTATGCACTTATGATTGGAACTATTAGCAAGCATCCACAACTACTAATGTTCATTAAGGTAAAACCCAACCATAGCATTAAGATATATTGGTCCCCCTTCAATCCCGTATATCATATTCAGCAATCTACAAGTTTTATGTAGGGTTTTATGACTAACCATGTGAATGACCAGTTCCTGTCATCTCTCTAAATAGATATAAGTGAAGCAAGAGAGTTTAATTCTTTCTACAAAAGATATGCCCGTGCTCTAACAAATATAAGTGAAGCAAAAGAGCATTCTGCACATGGCGGTTGTCTAAGTAAAGAGAAACAGGCGATCCAAACTTCAAATGATATAAGTGAAGCACATGAAGCATTCTATAAAGCCATACTCAAAAAATATAAGTGAAATGCAAAGAGCATTCTATAAATCAACCAAGGACTATCTCATACCAGCATGGTGCATAAAAAGAAAAATAAAGACCTAAATGCAAAAGATGCTCCAAGACTTGCACATATCGCATGAACGAAACGAATCCGAAAACATACCGATATTTGTTGAAGAAAGAGGGGATGCCTCCCCAGCATCCCCAAGCTTAGACGCTTGAGTATCCTTGAATATTTACTTGGGGTGCCTCGGGCATCCCCAAGCTTGAGCTCTTGCCTCTCTTCCTTCTTCTCACATCGAGACCTTCTCAATCATCGAACACTTCATCCACACAAAACTTCAACAGAAAACTCGGTAAGATCCGTTAGTATAATAAAGCAAATCACTACTCTAAGTACTGTTGAAAACCAATTCATATTTTGTTTTTGCATTGTGTCTACTGTAATATAACTTTTTCATGGCTTAATCCACTGATATGAATTGATTGTTTCATCAAAACAAGCAAACTATGCATCAAAAAACAGAATCTGTCTAAAACAGAACAGTCTGTAGCAATCTGAACATTCACCATACTTATGATACTTGAAAAATTCTACAAAAATTATTAAAAATAAACAATTTGTATAGGAAGACAGTGCAAAAAGAATCAGAACCATTTGACGTTCCAGCTAAAAATTTAAAATCGCTCACTACAGCCAAAGTTTCTGTCCTGCACCGTACAAACCATCAAGCAAATGTAAACATCCTAAAGGCAAACCTTGGCACATTATTTTTATAATACAATGGAATTGTACAAGGGATATTTTTATTGAAAAGTTTCTGTAATCAAGATTCACAAAGTTGCCGTGAGAATGAACAAAGTTCAAGGATCTCTCCCACTTCAACAATGCTTTTCTTTCTCACTTTCGCTTTCCTTTTTGAAAAAGTTTTGGGTTCCCCTCTTTATTTTTGTTGTTTTTAAACTATATGAAAGCACTCAACAGAAATAAATGACTCTCTAAAACTTCCGGGTTGTCTCCCTAGCAGCGCTTTCTTTAAAGCCATTAAGCTAGGCATATAGTGCTCAAGTAATGGGTCCACCCGGATCCCAAGGTATATCAAAGCCAATTTTAATTAACAATGATTTGTAATTTAGTAGTGAGCACAAAGTAACATATATCATGCAACAACAAAGTCTAACTCTCTTCCTATGCATCGGCATGTCATAAAAGAACAATTCATGCACACAAAGTAAAGGCCAATGCATAGTATAAACAGTTTCTTGCAATTTTATCATGTGGGAAGCATAGAGAGGTGGAGATATAGTTCCTCTCTCATAATAATTGCAAGTAGGAGCAGCAATCACATGCATATTATATCTATCAAAATCATCATGTGTAGTAGTAAACGCAACCCATCAATGTAATCCTTAATAAGGGCAAACTTCTCCGATATAGTGTAGTCGGTAGAATTCAAAAAGATAATAGGACTATCATGTGTGGGGGAAATAGCAACAATTTCATGTTTAACATAAGGAACTATAGCAAGTTCATCTCCATAAGCATAATTCATATTGGCATCTTGGCCACAAGCATAGCAAGCATCATCAAAAAGGGATATTTCAAGAGAGTCAACGGGATCATAACAATCATCATAGCAATCATCCTCCGGTAAGCACGAAGGGAAATTAAACAATGTATGAGTTGAAGAGTTACTCTCATTAGAAGGTGGGCACGGGTAGCTAATCCGCTCTTCCTCCTTTTGTTCTTCGCTCTCCTCATCATCTTTTTCATCCAATGAGCTCACTGTTTCATCAATTTCTTCTTCCATAGACTCCTGCAAAATATTAGTCTCTTCTTGGGCAGCGGAGTATTCCTCAATATATGGTTTAACATAAGCATTAGAAGCATAATTATCAACGCAATATTTAATTATGGCAAAATTTCCAGATTGGTAAAGAGTAGCATCATACTTTTCAATGAAAGAAGCAATTTCATAAGCACCCTTAAAAGCAACAAATTCTTCAATTTGTTGAACATCATAGTAACTATAAACACCCTTAGCATAAGAGGATACGATTCCATTATCACTAAACAAACATTGGTAGGGAAGGTGTTTCTTAGGGTCTTCAGAACAACAAGTATAATCATATATTTCACATAAATTCCAAGCATAGCATTGCAAATGATGAATTTGATCCAGTAAAGTTTTCCCTTTTTCAGATATTCTATGCGCACAAAACAAGCATGCTCATCTAAAGATTTGCCCTCAACTAAGCTAGTTGGGGTTTCAGCACGAGCACATAGGGATCGAAGATGATCCAAGTAATAAGCTTCAGCAGTGTGATAGATTTTGAGTGGTTCTTCAACCATTGGTTCAGTAAGTACAACTAATTTTTTGGTATTTTGCGTTTCCTACCCATATCTAAAGATATAAAACAACTAAGAACAGCAAATAAAAATTACTTAGTGATAAAGCAAACAAGCACACACGAGAATATTCACCCCACGCTATTGCTCCCCGGCAACGGCGCCAGAAAAAGGTCTTGATAACCCACAAGTATACGGGATCGCAACAGTTTTCGATAAGTAAGAGTGTCGAACCCAACGAGGAGCTAAAGGTAGAACAAATATTCCCTCAAGTTCTATCGACCACCGATACAACTCTACGCACGCTTGACGTTCGCTTTACCTAGAACAAATATGAAACTAGAAGTACTGTGTAGGTGTTGTTGGATAGGTTTGCAAGATAATAAAGAGTACGTAAATTAAAAGTAGGGGCTGATTATATAAAGAAACAATAAAGTAAATATAGCGAGTGCGGAAAAGTGGTGGTAGGAGTTGCGAAATTGCCCCTAAGTAATTGACTACCTTACTAGACCGATAGCAAGTATTATGTGGGAGAGGCCACTGCTAGCATGTCATCCCTGACTTGGAATTCTATGCACTTATGATTGGAACTATTAGCAAGCATCCGCAACTACTAATGTTAATTAAGGTAAAACCCAACCATAGCATTAAGATATATTGGTCCCCCTTCAATCCCATATGCATCAATTTCTATGCTAGGTTGAAGCTTCTGTCACTCTTGCCCTCCAATACATAGTCCTATCAACATACAACTAACCCTATGGTGTGATCCACGCGCACAATCATATGACGGGTACCAAAGGACAGCAACATAACCACAAGCAAATTAAATCAATCATAGCAATTCATCAACCACCGATAGGACAACGAAAATCTACTCAGACGTCATAGGATGGCAACACATCATTGGATAATAATATGAAGCATAAAGCACCATGTTCAAGTAGAGGGTACAGCGGGTTGCAGGAGAGTGGACCACTGTAGATAGAGGGGGAAAGGTGCTGGAGATGTTGGTGAAGATGGCGGAGGTGTTGGTGTAGATCACGGTGATGATGATGGCCCCCGGCGGCGTTCCGGCGCCATCGGAAGCGAGGGGGAGAGAGCCCCCCTCCTTCTTCTTCTTCTTCCTTGACCTCCTCCCTAGATGGGAGAACGGTTTCCCCTCTGGTCCATGGCCTCCATGGCACGGGAGGGGCAAGAGCCCCTCCGAGATTGGATCTGTCTCTCTGTTTCTGTGTTCTGTTCTGGCTCTGTTTCACCGTTTCGTGTATATATGGAGATCCGTAACTCCGATTGTCCTGAAACCTTCGCCCTGATTTTTCCCTGAAAATTAGCTTTCTTGCGGCAAAAGAAGAGCATAAACCGCCTTACGGGTGGCTCACGAGGGTAGGGGCGCGCCCAGGGGGTTAGGCGCACCCCCCTACCTCGTGACCACCTCGGGCACCGTCTCGCGTGGATTTTTCTTCCGAAATTTTCCAAATATTCCAAAAATAAGCTCCGTCCATTTTTATCCCGTTTGGATTCTGTTTGGTATGGATATTCTGCGAAACATAAAACATGCAACAAACAGGAACTGGCACTGGGCACTGGATCAATATGTTAGTCCCAAAAATAATATAAAAAGTTGCCAAAAAGTATATGAAAGTTGAATAATATTGGCATGGAACAATCAAAAATTATAGATACGACGGAGACGTATCACTGCTCTCCAACATATCAACAAGGCATATGGGAGTGATTTACAAGAGATGCTTGACAAAACATGAACACTGAGCTACGGCTAAATCACACTAGAACAGGTTCAAACAAGCATGGCAAAAGTGCAAAAGATATCAGCTTCACAGACTTAGTGAAAATACTAACATGTCAAAAACAACATCAGGAAGCAATGTTTAGAGCAAGCAAACAACATGCTACGGGAACATATCTGTTGGAGATATAACTATTAGGTATGACCCGCCCAGGAGGGGCCGGGTTATACCTATCGCGATTCATGAAGCCCAAGACATCTCTGGAAGATGGCGGTTCAGTTAGGGGCCCAAGACCCAAAGGTGACTCAAGGCCCATAGTGATAAACCGCCATATGTAAATAACTTGCATTGTAAGGCAGGAATAGTTAGAGACCGAGCCGGACACTGTTTATGAGCCGGCCGGGATTCTATGAGCCGCCGGGGGCAGCCTCTGTATATAAAGGGACGACCCGGCGGCGGTTCAGGGCAAGGAAGATCAGATCGAAAGCTAGGTCAAGCGGATTCGCTCCCTAGTAATCGAAACAAAAGCAATACCACCTCAAACTGGATTAGGCTTTTACCTTCGCCGCAAGGGGCTGAACCAGTATAACCCTCGTGTCCTTTGTCCCGTCTAACCCCTTTAAGCTTCCTAGTTGCGATGGCTCCACGATTAAGTCCTTCCACGAGGACATCTGCCGTGACAATTCCAGGACAGTTGGCGCCCACCGTGGGGCCTGCGCACGGCGGATTTGAGTTCTTGAAGGGCAGCTTCGAAGGGCTCAAGGGATATGTTGTGGGCCAGATGACCAAGAGTCGTCGCGGCAAGCTCTACATCGACGATGCAGGCTAAGGCCCCGACGCCGGCACAATTGAGTATGGATACCGGGTTCCCATCGGCGGAATCCACGTCTTCATCAGCCAGATCGGAGAGCCGAGCCCTTTGCCAGACATCTGCACCGACATCATCGAGACGGCTCAGCGCACGAGACCCGCCCGGACTCAGCCCGCCATGAAGCGTGCCTTCGCGGGATGCATCCATGGAGGAGAATTTTCTGAAGGATCTGTGTCTGGCGGTGAGACGGCCATCTACTCTGACGGTGGGTCATCCACAGGTGAGACGGATTCATTGTATCAATTGCAAGACGGTGGGCCTGGGGGCTGTTCCGATGGCAGCAGTATTCCGGACCCCTTTGAGCCGCCAAGCAGTGTCGGCGTTCTGGGAACGGGGGTCCCCAGACTTGCCTGCCTGCGGCCTGTGGCGTGGCTCAAAGGGGGGCCCAGCACGGCCCATCTTCACCAACACAAACTCAAGACCCTCGCGAGGGGCCAAGCCTCGTGGGGCGGGCGACATGGAGCTTCCTCAGGGACGGCCTCATCAGGCTGGCTCACGAGGAGGCGGAGAGATCAAGGCGGGGTACCTCGCGAGGTGCCCGTGACGCAAGCCATGACGACTCAGGGCGCCAGGCGGGTGCCAGCCCGCACAGCGTCCTCCTTTCCTCTTTGGTGCAAATGGGGCAAGCGCAGCCGCGGAGTACCGAGGCATCAGGCAAAGGTTGCCGTTTCGGTGCAATGAGACCAAGACCAGGAGGACTACGAGACGGAGGTCACCGTGGAGCCCAAGACGGCGTCATCACCAGAGCTTTGCGCAGCCGAAGACTACTTTTGCCAGGATAGTTGATACTTGTTGTCCCCCTTCAAATTAGCCCGCCATTGTTGGCTCCCTTCCCGCTCAATATTTGGGGAGAGGACCAGGGCCACTATAAATAGGACCAGCCACCCGCGTAGCAAAGGGGGTTCGGCTCAGTCTCCTCCAAGGGCTCGACAAGTAGAGAGGTGGTAGAGAGAGAGAGAGAGAGATAGAGAAAGGTGGCTGAACTCCTCCCAGCAGTTCATCGCCCCAGCCAAGAACAGACCCTCGCGAGGCTGTTCTTCCTTGTACTGTCCATTATCATCAGCCCAAGAGGCAATCCACCACACCACACACTGGAGTAGGGTATTACACCACAACGGTGGCCCGAACCAGTATAAACCTTGTGCCCCTTGTGTTGTTCTTTTCGTAGCTTCAATCCTAGCGTGGCGGAGGGGTGCAGGGAGGTAGGAGGTGAAATCTCCGCGCGCACCCCAGTGTTCGAACCTCAAGGGTCTGCTGGAACCCGAAATCCGACATTTGGCGCGCCAGGTAGGGGGTGCGCCGGAATTCGTCTTCCACCGCTCCGTTATCCTCCGACCATCACGCCCATGTCTGACGCACGTCGGGCCCGCGCGGAGCGCCGGGCCGCCCTCGCTTCCCGCGTCGCCCAGACAGCCCCTGTCGGCGGGCGTGCTCACCGTTCCCCGTCGCCCATCATCAACGCCGCCACCGGCCCGGCGGGGGACGAGCAGCAAGCATCGTCTCAGCATCCATCCGTGCGCCAAGATGGCCGCACCGCGACTCCCTTACTCGCCCCGACTGGATCTTCGTCCCGCGCGCTTCGCGCGCCCATGGAGGCTCGGGCTGCACTCATAGCGGCAAATGAGCTCCTGCGCTACCGTCCCGTCGATGACGTCTACGAAGAATGGCTCGACCGCGTCGCCGAACTCGTCCGCGCCGCAGGGGGCTCCCCCGCGCTGTCCGCTCCACTGCACCGCACCCCGCCCCACGCGGGCGACGAGGCTCCGGCGGCGCCCGGCCGTCTCCTCCTCAAGAAGACGCCATGGCTCCAAGACGCGTGGCCCCTGGGCGGAACCCGCTCCATCAGGTGCCAGCGCGGCAAGAGCAGAGCTGCCAAGAAGTCCCTCGCCCGCCAGAAGCTGCCCGGGCACTCCCTGCTCCAGCATGTCGCGACCATCCTCCTGCTCCGGCGCGTGGGGATATGCAGGACCAGGCTCTCCATCACCCAAGGCCCCCCGTGGCAACAGCAGGCGGCCGCGCTTACACCACCGAACTGCGCAGTGTCGCGTGGCCGGGCAAGTTCAAGCCGGACCTGCCTCCTCGCTACGACGGCACGGCCGACCCTGCGGAGTTCCTCCAGCTCTATGAGCTGGGCATCGAAGCTGCCAACGGAGACGAGAAGGTCATGGCGAACTGGTTTCCCATGGCGCTCAAGGACGAGGCCCGCACCTGGCTCCTGAACCTGGCTCCAGGCAGAATCTCCTCCTGGGAAGAGATGCGCACCTGCTTCATCGCCAACTTCCAAGGTACTCGCGACCGGCCACCCGCCGTGAGCGACATGCGCCGCATCAAGCAACAACCCGGGGAGACACTGTAGAAGTACATCCAGCGCTTCAACAACGCACGCCTCAAGATTCCCAAGGTGACTGAAGAGGCCATCATCTCAGCCTTCTCCGACGGTGTGCGCGACGTCAAGATGAAGGAGGAGCTGGCGATGCATGAAGACCTGTGCACTTCTTTGGAGCTGTTCAACTTGGCGAACAAGTGCGCCAAGGCTGAGGAAGGGCGTCTCTCCCTCCTTGAGCTGCCTGCCGCATACCCGGAAGAGAAGAAGCTCAAGGCCAAGGAAGTGAAGCGCAAGGGGGCTGCCGTGCTCGCGGCAGAACCAGACACCAAGCGGGGCAGAGATCAGCTCGAACCTCCCAAGGGCAGCCGGTACTGCGTGTACCACGACCTCCACACCCACAACACCAGCGAATGCCAAGAACTCCGAGCTGTGCGTGAAGGATGGATCGGCCGTCGCCCTGACCGTGGTGACCGGGGATACGGCCGAGGAGGAGAAAGGAACACAAGGCGCTGGGAAGGCCGTGGCCCGCGCCAGGGATGGCGCGACCAACCTCGCGAGGATCGCTGGCAAGACCCACCTCGCGAGGGAGGCTGGAGGGATCAGCCTCGCGAGGATCGCCCGCAAGG
Organism: Triticum dicoccoides; assembly: GCF_002162155.2. NCBI lineage: Eukaryota > Viridiplantae > Streptophyta > Magnoliopsida > Poales > Poaceae > Triticum > Triticum dicoccoides. The sequence continues at coordinate 495,681,496 of NC_041380.1, read as the reverse complement.
CAACGCAGGCCTCCCACCGCTGCCGCCGCAGCCAAGGAGAAACGAGGACCGCCGCCAGGACGAGGAGGCTGGGGGCTTCCAGGAGCCGCGCGCGATCGCCTGCATCTTGGGTAGAGCTCAGGCCCCAGCCTCTCAGCGCATCTTCAAGCAGTTCGCCGGTGAAGTGAATGCAGCCCTCCCCAGGCTCGAAGCCACGTGCCCTCTCAGGTGGTCGGCGTGTGCCATCACCTTCAGCTCAGCAGATCAACTCAAGTGTGCGGCTACAGCCGGAGTCCTCCCGATGCTTTGTTCCCTAATCATCAGCAACGTGGTGGTCACCAAGACCCTCATCGATGGCGGAGCTGGGCTCAACGTCCTGTCCGTGGAGACGTTCAACAACCTCCAAGTGCCCTACAACCAGCTTCAGCCGACCAAGCCCTTCTCCGGTATCACTGACGGCTCTACAGTCCCGATCGGGCAGGTCCGCCTCCCCATCACCTTCGGGGCACGCGACAACTACCGCACCGAGATCATCGACTTCGACGTCGCTCACATCCGCCTGCCGTACAACGCCATCCTCGGGTACCTGGCGCTGGCCAAGTTCATGGCTGTGACTCACCACGGCTATAACGCCCTCAAGATGCCAGGGAGCGGCGGAGTCATCACGGTGCCCTGTGAACAGAAGGACGCAGTGTGTTCCCTGGGGCGAGCCTTTCAGACCGCATCACTAGAGGACCCAGATCGCGGAACCAGGAGGCTTCCCGAGGCCGCCCCTAAGAAGAAGAAGACATCGTCCGGCCTGGCCCCTCAGGAGGTAGGCCCCTCTGGGCCCGTGCCTGCCCAGGGGGAACCTCCTTCTGTCGCATAGGAAAGCGCGCCCGGCGCCCTCCTTAGGCAGGGCTTGGGGGCTCTCCCTTGGAGGGCCACCGACCTAGCGAGGGTCACGAGGGAGGCGCTGGGGCACCACATGGAGGCGTATTTCAGAGCACGTTTCCCTCAAGAAGGAGCAAGGCAAGGAGATCCAGACCCACAGGAGTTCGTCAGCAAGGCCATTCAGGAGCTACAGGAGTCCAAAGTCATGAGAGGCACCCGCCGCCTACCAGCAGTGGCTCCCCATCCAGGCGAGGATGGCGGGCTGCGCGTCTGCGTCGACGTACCAGGGCTCAACCAAGTCGCCTCCCTGGAGCGCCTCTGGCCCTCGCGAGTGGGGCGCTGCGGAGGTCCACCCCACAGCTATGTTCGCATGCCTTACGGCTTGCCGAGCGCGGCTGACGCGTACCAGCGCCTCATGAGGGACATTGCGGAGGCGCAAGAGGCAGGTGCTCCACAGCCCTGGCGGAGATGAAGATGGCCCGCGAGGAACCGCCAGTGCCTCCGGAGCCTCCCGAGGCCCCTGGGCCTGGGGGCTCATGAGGATTGGCTTCCGCAGCCCACCGAGCCGGCTACACCAACACCCCTTCGTCTTCAGCGTTATCAGGTGACATCTTTCAAGTTTCACTTCCAGCTGGGAGCGCCCCCAGGGCTGCATTATTCCCAGGCCGTGTGGGTCCGTCCCTGCGGCATATATCCCTTTTATTTCGCGTTGTTAGCTTACCTTGTTGGGGGCGCCCCTTGGGCTGCATGATCCCCAAGCCGCTCGGGCCAGGCTCAGCAGCATGTACCCCATTTGCGCTCATTTCCGGTTATGCGTTAGAACTGCCATGCTTGATTATTTGATGCCGGTCCGCGGCGCCTCCTTTTCTCCATGCTGACCACTTGCACGTTAAAGGGGGGGGGGTACCTGAGCATCGCGACTCAGGGCTCTTACTGGCTCTCCAGCCCTCACCCTCTGGCCTTGACCACGGCATCACGACCTGGCATACCAGCGACGGCTGAGACCAGCTCAAGGGCCGGGACCCGAGGACGTAGAGTGCAGGCATCTAACCGAACTTGCAGGGACACAACACAAGATAAGGCTTAGTGCCTGGCGCAACCCGCCTAGAGGTAGGGCCCAGTGAGTCCCGCGCTGGCTCACGGGTGCCCAGACACACCTCACCAGGCCCTACCGTGCCAGCCACGTGTCAGGGCGGGGCTGTACATGCCCCGGGGGCTCCTCCCGGAGGGGCCCCCTCCCACGCACAAGTGGAAGCACCATGCTCCGTGCTGGCTGACGACACTGCCGAGGAGCGGCTATGCCTGTACTCATACGGAAGCGCTATGCTCCGCGCTGGTGATAAACAACTGAGGGTGGCCTCTGGGCCGCATCAACCTCAGGGAGCCCGGTGCTCAGTGTCTAGCCTCATCGCAACGCCTCCCCTCGGGAGTGCCGCGCGAGGGGGCTGGGCACGGGGGCTGCGCCAGGGTCACGCCCAGACGCACACCGCGCAGCCAAGTCCCCACGGGCCTGGTTCGTCGCGCGCCTCTCCCCGAGCAGAGCCAAGGTATGAAGGCCGTTTGAGCGTCAAGGGGGGCTCCTGAGCATCGCGACTCAGGGGCCTAACTTGTCACGTAGCCCCTCACTCCTTGGTCCCGTCCTGGTTTCCGGTCGGGGCTATTGCTGGGTGAGGTACACGCGTGGCCGGGCTCTGCAGACGTAGAACGATGGATCCGCCCACATCGCACCTCCCTACTTGCTGTTCGTGCGCCAAGGGGGACTCCTGAGCATCGCGACTCAGGGGCCTAACTTGTCATGTAGCCCCTCACTCCTTGGTCCCGTCCTGGTTTCTGGTCGGGGCTATTGCTGGGTGAGGTACGCGCGGGGCCGGGCTCTGCCGGTGTAGAACTTAAGCAAGTAGGAAGGAAAAGCACAAATTGCAAAGGAATTCGAAAGCAAATATTACAGTCCAAACTGTTATCCCGGTATCAGGCGCAAGTTTAAACGCCTCCCCGAGGCATGATACATGTGCAGGAATCAAAAGCAGGACAGGAGCCACGATGGAGTCACGTGACGGCGGGGGAGCGGCACAGCATGGGTTCGCCTCATGGAACAACGGGGTCGATGGCGCCTTGCTCCGGCTTGGTGCTGAAGGCCTGGAACTTCCCCAGCAGAGCCTCTACGTGACCCTTCACGGCCTCGGCAGCAGCCGCCGTGCGCTGGCCGCTCACGGGCTCCAGCAGGCTGTCAAGGTCGAACCCGGGATCGCGAAGGTGGATGTGGGTGAGAACCCGCGTCAGTGCTGCAGAAGACAGAACACGCGCCTCGGCCTCGGCCGTGGGACCGAGGCCAAGGGCGACATCTTCAAGAGCGTGGACCAAGAAGGGAAGCAGCTTGGCGGGGCCGTCCTCGGCGCCGGCTAGCGGGCTCTCCAGGCCGCTGTCGTAAAGCGTCCTCAGCGAGGAGGGAGCCTTCGCCTCCAGCTCCGTGAAGGCCGTGCAGTCTTCGGCGAGGACCAGGGCCTTGCCATCCAGCTCGGCCTTCCTCGCCCCAAATTCCTCCTCCAGCGCGTCTAGGCGGTCGCGGCGTTTCTTGAGCTTGGCCTCCCGGCCCTCGACGACCGCCTCGCGAGCCTTCACGTCCTCTTCCTGCTCTTGGTGAAGGCGAACCTCTTTCGCAAGCTGATCCCGCAGGCCCTGCAGCTCGTCCTCCAGCACCTTGCAGCGACCACGGGCGTCGACCACCTCTCCCGGGGCTGCATCGCGAGCAGCCTTCGCCTCAAGGATGGCCTGCTTCTCCTCGTCGCATGCCGTCGAGGCCTGGACTAGCGCCGCCCGAATCGAAGCGTCGGAGCGAACCCATCCAGAAACCAGCTCCAAGCGCCCGGCCACCAAGCGGGGGTCGGCGCCGAGAAGATCCTGCCGCAGCCGGTCCAGCTCAGCAACAACGCGGTCCAGGACGGCGGAAGGAGTCGGGGAAATAGAAGCCGGTGGAGTAGGAGGAGAAGGCGGTAGCACAGCCGCAGCATCCTGAGGCGGAGTCTGCCGCGCCCCGACAGCTGTAGCAGTGGCGGCAGACAAGAGCACCTCGGGAGCCACTTGGGCCGTGGGGGCTGAGCTCGCCCCAGCCGGCTCAGTCAGGCCCCGCGAGGATGACCGGGCGGGAGAAGCTTGTGCGTCGCGGTCACCTTCCTTCAGGGGTGCTGTCACGAACGAAACCTCAGGAGCCCCCTTTGACTTCTTCGCTGCGGGCGCCAACCTATCCAAAGATGAGGACGTCAAGCCTCAGAAGCAGAGCAAGAGATAAAGGCAAGAATCGAACGCTTACGGGTCATCGCCAGTGAGCTCAAGCGGCCTCCGGCCAAATTTGAAGAAGGGCCTAGGCGGACGCCACTCTCTTATCAACTCACGCGGCTGCGGAGACGCCCACGTCCAGTCAACCGCCACACGGCGCCCAAGGCCGCAAGCTGTTAGGGCCCGCGGCGCTTCGCCCTTGCCCTTCCGCCTCCCTGCACGGCCAAGTCCGGGCACGCCTTGGGCCCGGGGGCTACTGTCGGCGTTCTGGGAACGGGGGTCCCCAGACTTGCCTGCCTGCGGCCTGCGGTGTGGCTCAAAGGGGGACCCAACACGACCCATCTTCACCAACACAAACTCAAGACCCTCGCGAGGGGCCAAGCCTCGCGGGGCGGACGACACGGAGCTTCCTCAGGCACGGCCTCGTCAGGCTGGCTCATGAGGAGGCGGAGAGATCAAGGCGGGGTACCTCGCGAGGTACCCATGACGCAAGCCATGACAACTCAGGGCGCCAGGCGGGTGCCAGCCCGCGCAACGTCCTCCTTTCCTCTTTGGTGCAAAGGGGGCAAGCGCAGCCATGGAGTACCGAGGCATCAGGCAAAGGTTGCCGTTTCGGTGCAACGAGACCAAGACCAGGAGGACTACGAGACGGAGGTCACCGTGGAGCCCAAGACGGTGTTATCATCAGAGCTTTGCGCAGGCGAAGACTACTTTTGTCAGGATAGTTGATACTTGCTGTCCCCCTTCAAATTAGCCCGCCATTGTTGGCTCCCTTCCCGCTCAATATTTGGGGAGAGGACCAGGGCCACTATAAATAGGACCATCCACCCACGTAGCAAAGGGGGTTTGGCTCAGTCTCCTCCAAGGGCTCGACAAGTAGAGAGGTGGTAAAGAGAGAGGGAGAGAGAGAGAAAGGTGGCTGAACTCCTCCCAGCAGTTCATTGCCCCAGCCAAGAACAGACCCACGCGAGGCTGTTCTTCCTTGTACTGTCCATTATCATCAGCCCAAGAGGCAATCCACCACACCACACACTGGAGTAGGGTATTACACCACAACGGTGGCCCGAACCAGTATAAACCCTGTGTCCCTTGTGTTGTTCTTTTTGTAGCTTTGATCCTAGCGTGGTGGAGGGGTGCAGGGAGGTAGGAGGCGAAATCTCCGCGCGCACCCCAGTGTTCGAACCTCAAGGGTCTTCTGGAACCCGAAATCCGACAAGCAGGGCAGGGATCTTCATGATTGGCACGCAACCCGTTCAAAACTCTACGGCTGCGGCAGCGATAACCTCCGGGTCAGCGGCGGCCGGGGCAGGAGGCCCTGCGTGCCCGCTAGCTCAGGTACTGATGGATCTCATGGATAGGATGACAACCCTGTTAACTGCCATGGTTAACCCGGCGGATCAGGCTCAACATGATGCAGAAGTGGCACGGTTACGTGAGGAGGTAGCACAAGCCAAGGAAAGCCTAGCACAGAGGACGTCAGGATGGCCGCAGAGCGGGCGGCTTTGGATGCTCGAGCTCAGCATATTCAATCAGAAGCTGTCCAGCTTACGATGGATCTGAATGCATCAAATGAGGTCATGAGGAGAAGACACCAGAAGGCTCAATCCCGTCCGCCTCTGACTTATGATCCTAGAAACCTCTTTCGCACACTCCGGTGCAGGCCCCAGTAACCCGCCGGAGGTAAACTGGGTGGAAACGCCTGGGGTTGGGGCGCCGGTTCAGCCACGGGTGATGGAACCTCATCGTATGAATACTGTTGCACCTCCTTACGACCAACACTATCAGGTCATTATTCTAACCCTTTGGAGAACATGATCGCCGCGGCGGCGCGATTGGCGGCTCTCCCAGTAGAGGGTGATTCTCCGACGGCGATTGAAACCCGAAGGGTCAGAGAACTTCTTCAGACGGCTCTGGCGTAGCATGAGGCATATTCTTATAGTCGAAACAGGATTCATTCAACCCCTCTCCCAAGCCGGAGCCCGAGTTATAGCAGGCAGATAGATTCAGGAGTCGTTTCAAGCAATGCCCGGTGCCGTGACCAGTCGTGCGGCATGACCCGACGTGTGATGGAGCTCCTAACTTGGTTGACCAGGAAAGGATTCGCTAAGAGGTTGAGCGGGCGGCCCAACGGGCAGCTGAGTGATACGTCTCCAACGTATCTATAATTTATGAAGTATTCATGCTATTATATTATCAACCTTGGATGTTTTATATGCATTTATATGCTATTTTATATGATTTTGGGGACTAACCTATTAACCTAGAGCCCAGTGCCAGTTTCTGTTTTTTTCCTTGTTTTTGAGTTTTACAGAAAAGGAATATCAAATGGACTCCAATTGATGTGCCAATTTTGACGATTTTTTATGAACCAAAAGAAGACCCCGGAGTAAAAGTGTTTGTCCAGGAGAGTCCCGGGGCGTCCACGAGGGTGGGGGGCGCCCCCCCCAGGCGCGTGGGCCTGCCTCGGGGACGCCTCGGGCACCTCCTTGACGTGAGACCGACGCCAAAAATTCCTATCAATACAGAAACCTCAAAAAATTAACCTAGATCGAGAGTTCCACCGCCAGAAGCCTCCGTAGCCACCAAAAACCAATCTAGGCCCTCTCTGGTACCCTGCCGGAGGGGGCCATCATCACCGAAGGGCATGGAGGACGATCCCGGAGGGGCCATCATCACCATGAAGGCCAAGGACCAGAGGGAGAACCTCTCCTCATGTAAGGGGGAGGCCATGGAGGAGGAAGCACAAGGGGGAGAACCTCTCCTCCTCTCTCTTGGTGGCACCGGAGTGCCATCGAGAGGGGAATCATCTCCGCGGTGATCGTCTTCATCAACATCACCATCATCATCACCATCCTCATCTATTTGACGCGGTCCACTCTCCCGCACCCCGCTGTAATCCCTACTTGAACATGGTGCTTTATGCCACATATTATGATCCAATTATGTGTTGCCATCCTATGATGTTTTGAGTAGATATCTTTTGTCTTTGGGTTGATTGATGATCTAGATTGGTATGAGTTGTATGTTTTACTTTGATGTTGTCCTATGGTGCCCTCCGTGTTGCGCAAGCGTGAGGGGTTCCCGCTGTAGGGTGTTGCAACACGTTCATGATTCTCTTATAGTAGGTTGGTGAGTGACTGAAACACAAACCCGAGTAAGGGGGTTGTTGTGTATGGGAATAAAGAGGACTTGATGCTTTAATGCTATGGTTGGGTTTTACCTTAATGATATTTAGTAGTTGCGGATGCTTGCTAGAGTTCCAATCATAAGTGCATATGATCCAAGTAGAGAAAGTATGTTAGCTTATGCCTCTCCCTCATATGAAACTGCAATAGTGATTATCGGTCTTGTTAACGATTGCCTAGGACAATTCCGCACACCGATCCACCATTATTCCACACTCGCTATTTATAATATTTAGCAATATATTCTAACTTTGTGATAACAGCACCTACTTTTATATTTTATCTCTTCGATATCATACAAAGTTATCCTCTTCATACCCACAACATAGTTTTATTTCTCGTTGCTAGTTGGAAGCAAATGTTTGATGTACGTAGAGTCGTATCAGTGGCAGATAGGGATTGAGAGAATATTGATCTTACCTTTAGCTCCTTGTGGGTTCGACACTCCATACTTATCACTTCCACCTTTGTAAATTTCTATGATGATTCCTTGCACTTGGGGATTATCAAGCTCTTTTCTGGCGCCGTTGAAGGGGAGCAATAGCGTGGGGTTGATATTCTCATGTATGATTGTTTGATTTCTTCACTAAGTAGATTTTCTTTTTTATTTTTTGTTTCTGTTTAGTTGTGGGTGAAACATATTTTTTAAAAGAATGAAAATACCAAAAAAAAACTTGCCTCTCATGCCTAAAAAGTTTTTCAAAAAGAGAAGTGATTGGAAAGTTATGCATTGAAGAAGTGAGGGTCGACCTTGAGCACTTGTGTTCATGCTCATGGAAACAATGTAGAATTTTTCATGGAAGTTTCTCTGTAAATAATTATCCCCTTATATATCCATTGTATTATAAAAATAATGTGCCAAGCTTTGGTTTTAGGATGATTAGATTGCTTGTTTACTATGTGCAGAACAAAAACAGAAACTTTGGCTGTAGCGCGTGATTTTACATTTTTTACTGGAAAGTAAAATGGGTATGAAACTTTTTGCACATTACTTATATATAAATTATTCAAATTGTAAAATGTATTTAATAATTTTTGGAGTTAGAAAAGTTTACTAAACCTTCAGATTACTACAGACTGTCCTGTTTTAGACAGATTCTGTTTTTCGTGTGTTGTTTGCTTATTTTGATGAATCTATGGGTAGTATCGGGGGGTATGAACCATAGTGAAGTTGCAATACAGTAGATATAGTTCTAATATGAAATTGGAATGAGTTTGCAACAGTACCTAAAGGTAGTGATTTGCGTTATTATACTAACGGATCTTACAAAGTTTTTGTTAAAGTTTTTTGTGGATGAAGTGTTCGAACAATGAGGAGTTACCAATGTGAGAAGAATAAAGAGAGGCAAGATCTCAAGCTTGGGGATTCCCAAGGCACCCCAAGTAAATATTCTAAGGATACTCAAGCATCTAAGCTTGGGGATGCCCCGGTTGGCATCCCATCTTTCTTCTTCAACAATTATCGGTATACCTCGGTTTTTGTTCTATTCACATGATTTGTGTCCTTTGTGTTTTTCTTTTTATTTAAGAACCATGCTAGTATGATATGTCCCTTCATAAATTTATAGAATACTTCATGTGCTTCACTTATATCTTCTAAGTATGATCTTATAGAATTGCTCTTTGAGCTTCACCTAAATCTTTTGAGTATGGTTTTCTAGAATGCTTCATGTGCTTCACTTATACATTTTGAGCTTGGACATTGGTTAGTTTATATTAATTGTAGAATGCTCCATGAGCTTCACTTATATCTTTTGGAGTATGAATAATACTATCATTTAAAGCGGGTTTGGAAGAGTGTGAACTCTAGGAACTAGTGATCCCGCTATTCCGAATGAGAAGAATTTTGCTTATGTGGAGAGTAGAAATTTTTCTATGCTTGTAGATCATGAAAAGAATGCTTTATGTGATGTTTATGTTGTTGAATTCATTCATGATTCTACTGAAAATTATTATGAGGGAGGAATATATGCTTATAGGAGTTGCAATAATATCAAGTTTCCTCTTTATGTGCTTAAAGTTTTGAAGTTATCCTTGTTTTTCCTTCCTATGCTAGTTGATTCTTGTTCCCATAAGTTGTGTACTCAAAAAATCCCTAGGCATAGGAAGTGGGTTAGTTTTAAATTTATAGTCATATTCTTCATGATGCTCTCTTTATGTTTCAATTCTTATCTTTTATGTGAGCATCATTGAAATCATCATGCCTAGCTAAAAGGCATTAAAGAAAAGCGCTTGTTGGGAGACAACCCAATATTTACCCTTAATGTTTTTGTGTGTTATCATGATTAAGCTACTTTATTAATCATGTATTATAGCTTTTGTTTCAATAAAGTGCCAAGTAAGACCTTTGGGAAGACTTGGGTGAAAGTTAATGTGATCTTGCTGTAAAAAACAGAAACTTTGTGCTCACGAGATTTGCTGCCATTTTTTATTGGAGAGTGCGATTAGATTGGTTCTTTTTGCAGAAAATTACTAGACAAATTCCTCACGTCCACCAATTTATTTCATGTTTGTTTGAGTAGCAGAAGTATGGTTAGTGTTCAGATCATTACAGACTGTTCTGTTTCTGACAGATTCTGTTTTCATTGCATAGTTTGCTTGTTTTCTAGTTTCTGTGACTTATATTCCTCAATATAAATTGTAGAAATGATATGGTACAGTAGGCATTGTGTGAGAACAATTATGATCCTTGTCTTTGACATTACCAAAGTAAATGGTTTACTCTTTATCATACTAACCTATCTCACGAAGTTCCGCTAAGTTTTGTGTGATTGAAGTTTTCAAGCTTTGGGTGAGATATCGATATAAGGAGAATAAGGAGTGGAAAGACCCTAAGCTTGGGGATGCCCAAGGCATCCCAAGGTAATATTCAAGGAAGACTCAAGCGCCTAAGCTTGGGGATGCCCCGGAAGGCATCCCCGATTTCGTCTTCAAAATTATCGGTATACCTTACTCGGAGCTATATTTTTATTCGTCACATGATATGTGTTTTGCTTGGAGCGTATTTTCAATTTTACTTGCTGTTTTAATAAAATCATTGGATCTGAATTACTAAATAAAAAAGAATCCTCCCATGGGTAGTTAATTATTTGACTACTCAGTGTCCTTCAATATTATCTTTTGGAGTAGTTTGTCATTTACTCACGTGCTTCACGTATATCCTATGAGTAAATGGTTGAATAATTGAATATCGTAAATCTGAATTTATATATGTTTCATATGCTTATACCATGGGGAGTAATGACTTCACATAGAATAAGTATATGTAGTAAACTTATTGAAAGTGAGCAAACTTAGAATTTGTCACTTGAACAATTCATGAAAGAATATTGAAGGAAGAGAGATTTCACATATAAATACACTATCTTGGACATCTTTTGTAATTGTGAGCACTCATTAAAATATGACATGCTAAAAGGTTGATGTCGGACAAGGAAGACAACGTAATGGGTTATGTTTTCTTATATCTAAAATAAAGTATATTGTCTTGGATCATCCAACATGTTGAGCTTGCTTTTCCCCCTCATGCTAGCCAAATTCTTTGCACCAAGTAGAGATACTACTTGTGCTTCCAAACATTCCTTAAACCAATTTTGCCATGAGAGTCCACCATACCTACCTATGGATTGAGTAAGTTCCTTCAAGTAAGTTGTCATCGGTGCATGCAATAAAAATTGCCCTCTAAATATGTATGATCTATTAATGTGGAGAAAATAAGCTTTATACGATCTTGTGATGTGGAAGAAATAAAAGCGACGAACTGCATAATAAAGGTCCATATCACAAGTGGCAATATAAAGTGATGTTCTTTTGCATTAAGATTTTGTGCATCCAACCATAAAAGCGCATGACAACCTCCGCTTCCCTTTGCGAAGGGCCTATCTTTTACTTTTATCTTCTACCTTATGCAAGAGTCATGGTGATCTTCACCTTTCCTTTTTACATTTTATCCTTTAGCAAGCACATTGTGTTGGAAAGATCCTGATATATATATATCCAATTGGATGTAAGTTATCATGAACTATTATTGTTGACATTACCCTTGAGGTAAAAGTTGGGAGGCGAATCTATAAGCCCCTATCTTTCTCTGTGTCCGATTAAAACTTTGAACCCATAAATATCACATGAGTGTTAGCAATTGTTTGATGACTGGGAATATAGTTTGTATGTGGAGTTTGCTAAATCAAAGCTCTGACATAAACCCTTCCTGAAAATAAGATGAATTGCAATTGTTTGATGACTGAGAATATAGTTTGTTAGTTTCAAGAGAGTTTATGATATATACTTTAACATGTGAATAGCTTGTTACTTGATCATGAAAAGTTTTATGAAAATGAGCTATTGTTATGATATATAATGATGCTAGAAAAATTGATTGGAACTATCATTGATGAAACTTATGCACTTGCTAGCATTCACACTTCATAAATTATTTCCTTTATCATTTACCTACTCCAGGACGAGCAGGAATTAAGCTTGGGGATGCTGATACGTCTCCAACGTATCTATAATTTATGAAGTATTCATGCTACTATATTATCAACGTTGGATGTTTTATATGCATTTATATGCTATTTAATATGGTTTTTGGGACTAACCTATTAGCCTAGAGCCCAGTGCCAGTTTCTATTTTTTTTCCTTGTTTTTGAGTTTGACAGAAAAGGAATATCAAACGGAATCCAATTGATGTGCCAATTTTGATGATTTTTTATGAACCAAAAGAAGACCCCGGAGTAAAAGTGTTGGGCCAGGAGAGTCCCGGGGCGTCCACGAGGGTGGGGGCGCCCCCCCCCCCCAGGCGTGTGGGCCTGCCTCGTGGACGCCTCAGGCACCTCCTTGACGTGAGACCAACGCCAAAAAATCCTATAAATATAGAAACATCGGAAAATTAACCTAGATCGGGAGTTCCGCCGCTAGAAGCCTCCGTAGCCACCGAAAACCAATTTAGGCCCTCTCTGGTACCCTGCCGGAGGGGGCCATCATCACCAGAGGGCATGGAGGAGGATCCCGGAGGGGCCATCATCACCATGAAGGCCAAGGACCAGAGGGAGAACCTCTCCCCATCTAAGGGGGAGGCCATGGAGGAGGAAGCACAAGGGGGAGAACCTCTCCTCCTCTCTCTTGGTGGGACCGGAGTGCCATCGAGAGGGGAATCATCGCCGCAGTGATCGTCTTCATCAACATCACCATCCTCATCTATTTGACGCGGTCCACTCTCCCGCACCCCACTGTAATCCCTACTTGAACATGGTGCTTTATGCCACATATTATGATCCAATGATGTGTTGCCATCCTATGATGTTTTGAGTAGATATCTTTTGTCTTTGGGTTGATTGATGATCTAGATTGGTATGAGTTGTATGTTTTACTTTGATGCTGTCTTATGGTGCCCTCCGTGTCGCGCAAGCGTGAGGGGATCCCGCTGTAGGGTGTTGCAATACGTTCATGATTCGCTTATAGTGGGTTGGTGAGTGACTGAAACACACACTCGAGTAAGGGGGTTGTTGCATATGGGAATAAAGATGACTTGATGCTTTAATGCTATGGTTGGGTTTTACCTTAATGATCTTTAGTAGTTGCGGATGCTTGCTAGAGTTCCAATCATAAGTGCATATGATCCAAGTAGAGAAAGTATGTTAGCTTATGCCTCTCCCTCATATCAAACTGCAATAGTGATTACTGGTCTTGTTAACGATTGCCTAGGACAATTCCGCACACCGATCCACCATTATTCCACACTCGCTATTTATAATATTTAGCAATATATTCTAACTTTATGATAATAGCACCTACTTTTATATTTTAGCTCTCCGATATCATACAAAGTTATCCTCTTCATACCCACAGCAAAGTTTTACTTCTCGTTGCTAGTTGGAAGCAAATGTTCGGTGTACGTAGAGTCGTATTAGTGGAAGATAGGGCTTGAGAGAATATTGATCTTACCTTTAGCTCCTTGTGGGTTCGACACTCCATACTTATCACTTCCACCTTTGGAAATTGCTACGATGATTCCTTTGGAAATTTCTCACTAGTCTTTTCGGGTCATCCGACGACCTCTATTAAGGCAGGCGTGACCACAAGGACTGGAGGTGTCCCTTGCTTGATACCGGCTCTGCGTAATGAGCGTTTGCCCAAAGATTTCTAGGGGCCTCGAGAGGTGCCTAATTACACGACCGATTTACAACCAGGGGCATGGATTGAAAGCTATGAGATGGCCATGGAACTACTGGAGGCCAGTGACGCGGCAATGGCCAAGTACTTCACCATGATGTTGGATGGAACGGCCCGCACTTGGTTGAAGGGGCTGCCACCCAATTCCATTGGTTCATGGGCACAATTAAAAGCCCGGTTTATTCAGAATTTCAAAGACACATGCAAGCAACCCATGTCAATTGTGTATTTGACTAATTGTAAGCAAGAGGAGGGTGAGTCCACGACCCATTGGGTGCGCCGGGTCAAAGCCATAATACATTCATCTGATAAGATGGATGCCGGCTCTGCAGTCTTAATGTTGGAGAAAAATTGCCGTTTTACGCCTCTGAAACAGAAGCTGGGGCGGCTCAAGCATGATTGTAATGACATGGGCCAGCTAATGGTGGCTTTAGTCAAGTACGCCGACTCTGATAGTACCAAGGATCCCGAGTCTGACGATGAAAAGACAGGGAAGGGGAAGAAGAACGGCAATGCCAAGGGTCATCAGCATAAACCAACGAATCAAGGAGGCAATAATAAGCGTAAGGCTGACGGTGGCTCGAAGTTTGTGGCTAACACCAATGCACAGGGCAACAATCAGCGATGTAAGGGGAGGCCACCTCCTCGGTCCGGCGGGTCAGGTCCCACTCTTGAGCAGCTGTTAAATGAGCCCTGTCCAAGGCATGGTACTCAGCAGAAACCGGCCACTCACCTATGGAAGGACTGTACAATCATGAAGGCTTTCAAGAACTCTAACATGTTCAATAGCAATCATGGCCTGGGCGGCGGCTCAGGTGGTGGTGGTTCAAATTCCAATTTTCAAGGCTCTCAAGGAAATCAAGGTGGCTATAATCACCAATCTGGTGAGGGAGGTCAGCAACAGCATCAGCAATCTGGATATCAGAGCAATCCAAAGCAGTTGAATAGAGGACAATATCATGTGTTCACCACTAGTTTGTGTAGACGGGACCAGAAGCTTCATAAGAGGGCTGTGAATGCTGTTGAGCCGGCAGTCCCTCGTTATTTGAGATGGTCTGAGTAGCCTATTCTATGGAGTAGGGAAGATCACCCTCCTCGGGTTGACAATCCGGGTCACCTGGCCTTGGTGGTGGCACCTCAGGTTGGTGGATATAAATTCATTAAAGTACTCATGGACGGAGGCAGTAGCATCAACATCCTCTATTATGAGACTTTCCGTCGCATGGGGTTGACTGACAAAAATCTTAAGACGTCCAATATTGTTTTCCATGGAGTGGTGCCTGGTAAGTCGGCGTACCCAGTGGGTAAGATTGAACTAGATGTAGCCTTTGGAGATGAGCATGATTCTAGGGCCGAGAAGTTAACTTTTGAAGTGGTCAAAATCAAGAGCCCGTATCACGCCATGTTTGGACGACCGGCTTATGCCAAGTTCATGGCACGATCGTGTTATGTTTATTTGCAGCTTAAAATGCCGGGTCATAAGGGCACCATCACAGTGCATGGGAGTCAGAAGATAGCCTTGGAATATGAGGAAGGCGATGTTGCTTACGCCGAATCTGTTTGTGCAACAGAGGAGTTGAAGTTCTACAAGGACAATGTTGACCCGACGGACATGACATCTTTGAAAAATCCAACTACAGAACATGAGCCAGTGCTGAAGTTTAAGTTAGCTGATGACACCAAGCTTGTCAATTTTGTTCCAGGTGACTCATCTAAACAGTTTAGTATCAGTGCTAATCTGGATCCCAAATAGGAAAGCGCACTCATCGAGTTCATTTGTGAGAACCAGGAAATCTTCAAATGGAAACCTTTTGACATGTTGGGTGTACCGAGAGAACTTGCTGAGCACACTCTCAATATTGATCCAAAATTTAAGCCGGTCAAGAAGTTTCTTCGGCGGTTCAATGAGGAGAGGCACAAGGCCATTGGTTAAGAAGTGGCCCGGTTCTTGGCGGCCGGTTTCATTATTGAAGTTTTTCATCCAGAGTGGTTGGCTAACCCGGTGTTCGTGCTTAAAAAGAACGGCACCTGGCATATGTGTGTGGATTACACAGACTTGAACAAGGCTTGTCCTGCTGATCCTTTTGCTCTCCCTCGTATTGATCAAATCATTGATGCTACGGCGGGTTGTGAGCGTTTGAGCTTTTTGGATGCTTATTCTGGTTATCATCAGATCAAGATGGCAGTTAAGGACCAGGAGAAGATGGCTTTTATTACTCCATTTGGAGCCTTCTGCTATGTGTTTATGCCTTTCGAGCTTAAGAGTTCCTAGGAGACTTATCAGCGATGTGTGCAGAACTGTCCTCACAATCAGATTGGGCGCAATGTTCATGCTTATGTGGAAGATATTGCGGTGAAGTCCAGAGAGAAGGATACCTTGATAGATGATCTGAAGGAAACCTTTGATAACCTCCAGGTCTACAAGATGATGCTTAACCCGGCCAAGTGTGTTTTTGGAGTACCAACGGGCAAGCTTTTGGGTTTTCTGGTTTCTAGCAGAGGCATCGAGGCTAACCCGGAGAAGATCAAAGCAATCACATCTTTTGCTAAGCCGGCATGCATCAATGATGTTCAGTGTTTGGCGGGTCGTATTGCTGCTTTAAGCCGGTTCATAAGCCGGTTAGGTGAGAAGGCCATACTGCTGTATCAAATGATGAAGAAGACAGACGATTTTGTCTAGAGTGATGCTGCTAACGCCGTCTTTGAAGATCTGAAGAGACAGCTCGCTGAGCCGCCGGTCCTTGCTGCTCCTATTGATAAAGAGCCATTATTGTTATATGTGGCTGCTAACACATGTGCTATCAGTGTGGCCATGGTAGCAGAGCGCAAGGAGGCTGGCAAGGAATATCCGGTTCAACGGTCAGTTTACTACGTCAGTGAGGTGCTCATTGAGTCCAAACAGAGATATCCGTATTGGAAGAAACTTGTTTATGGGGTGTTCATGGCGAGCCGGAAGCTTAAGCATTATTTTAGGGCCATCCCATCCCCGTGGTTAGTTCTGCTCCTTTAGGAGATATCATTCAAAATAGAGAAGCCACAGGATGAGTTTCCAAGTGGGCCATTGAACTTGGGCCTCATGGTTTAAAGTATGTGCCACGCACTTCTATCAAGTCTCAAGCACTAGTGGACTTCATCAATGATTAGACAGAGCTGTAGATGCCTGAAGAGAAGCCGGACAACACCTATTGGACTGCTCATTTTAATGGATCCAGGCAATTAGAGGGCTCGGGGGCTGGAGTTGTTTTAGCCTCCCCTCGAGGTGACAAATTTTGTTATGTGCTACGGTTGATGTTTCCGAGTACTAACAATGCAGCTGAGTATGAGGCTTTGCTCCATGGTCTTCGGATGGCTAAGGAGATGAGCTTGAGCCGGGTAAGGTTCTTTGACGAGTCAGATTTGGTGGCTCAACAAGTATCAGGCAAGTGCGATTCCAAAGATCCTCTCATGGCGACTTATCGCTGTGAGGTTGATGCCATTGCTGGACACTTCAAGGGTTACCAAGTAGAAAACATTGATCGCAGAAAGAATCAAGCGGCCGATGCTTTAAGCCGGCTGGGGTCTCAGCGTAGGCCGGTGCCACCTAATACTTTCTTAGATGTTCTGCATAACCCTTCTGTCAAGTTGCCTACAGAGGAAGACTTGGATGTTCCAGACCCAGAAGCACAATTGGTGGCGGCTCTTCACGTCATCCCAGATTGGACAGTGCCATATTTGGCTTATATGACCCAGGGCGAGTTGCCTGAGGATGAAACCTTGGCTAGACAGATAACCCGGCGGTCTAAATCAATGACAATTGCCAATGGTGAGTTGCATCATCGCAGTGTCACAGGGGCATTTCAACAATGTGTCTCTCCTGAGGAAGGTCAAGAAATTCTTCGTGAAATCCATGAAGGAGATTGTGGCTATCATGCCGGTTCAAAGTCCCTTGTAGACAAAGCCTTCCGTCATGGTTTTTACTGGCTGATGGCTCACGCTGATGCGGAGGATCTATTCAGTAGGTGTGATGGTTGTCAGAAATTCTCACGACGGGCACATGTGCTGGCTCAAGAATTGTGGATGATTCCAATTACTTGGCCGTTTGCAGTATGGGGGCTCGACATGGTTGGACCTTTCAAAAGATCCAAAGATAAAAAGACACACCTTTTGGTGGCAATTGACAAATTCACAAAGTGGGTTGAGGCAGAGCCGGTTAGTAAGTGTGATGTAGCCACGTCGGTTCAATTCATGAAAAAGGTAATCTTTCATTTTGGCTTTCCACACAACATTATAACTGACAATGGTACTAATCTGTCCAAGGGTGCTATGGAGGAGTTCTGCCAACGTGAGCATATACAACTTGATGTTTCATTAGTAGCTCACCCCCAATCCAATGGTCAAGCTGAAAGAGCCAATCAGGAAATCTTGAAAGGTCTCAAGCCCCATCTTATGGTTCCTTTACAACGGACACCGGGTTGTTCAGTGGAGGAGTTACCCTCTGTGATATGGAGCATCAATACTACCCCTAACAAGTCTATGGGTTATATGCCTTTCTTCATGGTTTATGAAGCAGAGGCAGTCCTGCCTAGTGACATCCATCATGACTTGACCCGCGTGGCGGCTTACGTTGAAACTGATAACGAACAAGCCCGTGAGGATGCACTTGACCTGTTAGATGAAGAGCGTGACTTAGCAGCAGCCCGTTCGGCAATTTACCAACATGACCTGCGCCGTTATCACAGCCGCCGAGTTAAGTCCATAACCTTTCAGGAAGGTGACTTGGTACTCCGGCTCATCGAAGATCAAACTGATGCACACAAATTATCCCCACCATGGGAAGGACCTTTTGTGATCAGCAGGAACTTGAACAACGGGTCATACTACCTTATCGATGTTCGAGAGCACAAAGACTCACGTAAGTCAGAGGAAGAGACCCGCCGGCTGTGGAATATTGCTCATCTTTGGCCTTACTATACTTAAGCCACCGGCTCTCCTGATGTACATACTTTGACGTTGTATATATTATGATAAGTAATAAAGCAGGACCTCTGTCCTTTTCATCCTCAATAATCACATGTCTTCATCATTATAATTTCAAAATGACCATTTGGGGGTTGATTGTGTTCAAATCTAGCTTAACCCTTTGGTCCGGCTCATGATCATATTCGAATCTAGCCGTTAAACCATATGATCACTAGGGGACTTCCTATTCAAACATAGGTCGTATTCGAACCAAAGAGAACATAGCTGCCGGTACCCTCTTGATCGGTGCAATGCCAAACTCACTAGGGGGCATCTTGATCGTATTTGAATCATAGCTTAACCCCCTTTGGGTCCGACTTTGATCGTGTTTGAATCAGAGTCATAAAAAATTCTCAAGGTAATTTGGGGGCTTACTGTTCAAACATAGGTCGTATTCGAACCAAAGAGAACATAGCTATTGGTACCCTCTTGATCGGCGCAACGCCAAAGCCACTGGGGGCTACATGATCGTATTCGCATCCTAGCTTAACCCCTTTGGTCCGGTTTACTGATTGTATTCGAATCAGAAGCCTCCAAATTTTTCTTTTTTATGTGACTTACGTTTTTAAAAGGCAATCTTTGTTTTTTATTCTGTGGCTTTTCATTTAGATCTAGGTATAAGTATGGTTTCAATTTAACCCGGCTTGGTTTTTGACGATAAGTCCCCAGTGCATGAAAATTATCATACATGTGGAAGTATTGGCCTATAAAAGATTGGGTTATCACCATTACTGTTCGGATCACATGAACCGGTGGTGCAAATTCAAGATCACAGGTATGATATTGCCGTTGTGTTTCATAGTTAAAATTCATAAAAGGCTTATCTATGTCTCTTCTTTCAATATTAATGGTCGTATGTCAGATATTATGACCCACCTTGTGGTAAGACACCAATATAATTCAATATCATAGGAATGATATATTTCATGTTGATTATTCTTGCATCCAGCCTTGGTTATACAGCTATGTTGGTTTCCATGGTTGTGTATTGGGCGTTATGACCCGTCCGGTGATAAACCGCCAGGACAGTTTTTATATATTGCATGCAGGAATGGATTCAACACTACTGATATTATAAGGGATGGAAAGCATATCTTCACATGACGGACAAAAGTGTTGTACGCAGCACAATATGCACGATGGCATAAGAAGAACATGAAGTTTTAAGCTAGCCTATTACAAGGCATTTGGAGCCCAAAAGGATAAATATTGTTTTTACTCTCGCACATAGCAGATGATAAACTGGAGCCGGTTCATGAATCCTGGTCGGGTTGAATGGACGGTTGCGACTCATCCCTTGCCGGTTCGTCCTCCTCCACCGTTTGGAAATTGGGTTTGGACCAATCAAAGCCATGAAGGGCGACGAACTCACCCTCGTCGCTAATCAGACCAGACGGGTCAATTTCAGGGGCGAAAGTGTGCTACCGAACCAGCAGGATTAAGTCCGTCACTTTATAGGAAGGAGTGGCCATCTTCTTATTTTCTGCATCAAAACCCGGCTGATACTTGGTGAGATTGGTTTCTTCAGCAATAATGGTGCATGAGGATGAATCTCTTTCATAGAGGCAGCAAAGTCTTCTTGATTGAAGGGACTTCCATCTTCCTTAAAGCTGGGGTACCCCCTGGCTACGTCTGTCGGGTCTAACTCCGGCACCCAAGCTTTGGAGCGGCTCAAAGCAGTTACAGCTCCGGCTCTCGCACAAGAACGCTTGACTTCTTGAAACCTGGCAGGTAAGATGGATAGCTTCTTCAAGACATCACTTAATAAGTTTGGTCCTTGGTTCACTGGGGAGATAATGGCAAGAGCCCGCTGAGCTCTAGTATACAATTGCTCCACAAGAGTGTAAACCGCCTTGAGCTTTATCAGATTATCTTGACTCAGATTGCTGCTCCGAGGACCTGTGAAGTTTTCCCAATGAGTTAAGTAGGCGGCTTACATTATGGTGACAAATATAGACTTTGAGTAAGTAATGAGGTGATTTACCGAAGATTGCAGAAACCATCTGAGACACACGGTTCTTTAAACCGGTGAGTTCAGCGGTAACTTTTTTAGAGCCGCCTCGGCCATTTCAGCATGCTGCGTCAGGGTAGTCTTCTCACCGGCCCAAGCCTTTTTCTCTATACTAAAACTGGTCTTCAGTTTCTCTGCTTGAGACACACTCAATTGGAGTTTGGATTCAGTTTTCTTTGTTTCAGTCTCCTGAGTCGACAGCCGGGTCTTGGTTTCAACAATTGGGATTCCAATTCTGCGGTTGCATCCTGTATACATAATAAGGTTGTTAGTTTCATGGCAGATTATAAAAGCAAGTCCCAAGTATTTTTTCAAGCAATAACACTTGGCACTTGGGGGCTAATGTCTGTCAGTGTAATTTTATTGTCAAAGGAATTGGATTTTTTCCAGAAGTCCCAACTGCTTTGCAAGCAAAGACCACTTGGCACTTAGGGACTAATGCATTTTGCTATTTTGCCTACCAAAGGTAAGCCGGATATGTTATTGATAGCCTCAGCCGGCTCATAGAAATATCTGGTCAAAGTATTTGTCTCTTCCATATTGGCTACTAGGACCGGCTCATTCATACTGATTAAATCAACCCTTGGGGACTACACATGCAAATTGAAAAAATTATCAGCATCCGGTTTAGTTGTAAACGGGGAATCGAAAGGAGTCTAAGGCAAAGGCTTATAAGTCTATTAAAAGTCTACAGATCATTCACTCTTATCATACTCCGCAGACTTGGGGGCTGCCAGGGTACATAACTTCTATAAACCATAGAACATACCTCATATTTCTGATACATCTGTTTGACCATTTCAATCTCTGAGTCATGGCTGGAGTTGACTTGGCTAAGATAGCCAGATAGTACTTCACCAATACTCAGCTGGGTGTAGTGGGAGACATCAAACCTCGCATTCTGCCTATCCATGTCTTCTTGCTTTGCGGAGTGTCTTGCCAGCATAGTTGGATTCCCGGTTCAACCAATCTTCTACCGGTGATTAAAACATCATTGCCGTAAGTCTTCGGCGGGTTAGCCGAGCTTGACGGTTCAGCAGTGGATGGATTAAGAACGGTTTTCTCAATAGACGGCTCAGGAAGATCTGATTAAACATTGATAGCAGGGTCTTCTGGTGCTTTAGTTTGTTCCGGGGCAAGAGTCGGCTGTGCCGGTTCAGCGGCTTTTGGATCCTCAGCCGGTTTTGCTACCTTTGCTTTCTTGGGCTTTGCTTGACCATGAAAAAGAATTTGATGAGTCAGTATAACGATATGGGCATAAAGGTGCAGAAGAAGTATAATTATCTTTACCCGGGGGCGGTCTTAAAAGCCGGCAGCTGAGTTTGTGAAGTATCACTAGAGGAGGAACGAGCAATCTCCTGCAAAAATGGAATTATAGTTGAGTGCACTACAAAAAAATACACTTCCGTGATGATACGTGTTTGTCACAGTAGGTCGTGTTTTCTGTCATGCATGTACATCCATGACGATTTTATGACAGAATCAAGGTAGTCATACCTGTGCTGTCGTAGAAGTGTTCCATGACATTACCAAAATTATCATCACGGAAGTGTCCACTTCCATGACAATAAATCGCGCGTCAGAGAAGTGCTTTCGTCAAGGGTGACCGACACCTGGCATCCACCATAACGGAACACTGTTAAGCTATCGGGTCGGGTTTTGGATCCGATAACCCATTAACAGCCCCGACCAATGGGGATTTTCCATGTGTAAAATCATCATTGGCTGGAGTAAACACGTGTCGGCTCACCGTTGGGACAGATGTCATCCGCTCATTGGACCAAAGGCGCCTATGATACGGCGACACGTGGCACGGCCCAACAGAGGCCCATTCCTGTGAAAAGGCCAGCCCGTTTAACTTGGTCAAAAGGTGGCGGGCCGACCCACGGAAAGCCTGTTAACGGCCTGTTCGCATGTAGCCCATTTACAGCCCACTAACCCAGGGGCCGTTACGCCCTATCCGAATTAGGCCCAGTAGCGTCATCTGGGCCGTCCAATATGATTCAGCCCATTTTAACTTCTGGCTCATGTGTGGCCCATGACTTCTTTCGGCCCATATGAGGACCTTTGTAACTCTTGGCCCATTAATGGCCCGTGGTGAAACTGGCTCGTAATAAACAGTGTACCACTTTATACCCATTAACGACCCGTTATTCCATTGGGCCGTTTCTAGCCCAAGTTATCTTTCAGCCTTCTCAGGGCCCATTGATTCTTGGGCTCATTTGCAGCATTCGGTTACATACGGCCCATTACTGCCATTTTCTGCCTGTGGGCCAAATTCAGCCCGTCGTTATAGTCGGCCCGTTTGCGGACCGTTAATACGTTGGGCCATTTTCATGTAAAAAAACCCGTTGGGCTATTTTCATAGAGTTATCAAATACGGCCTATTAACGGCCCGTTATGGTCCACGAATAGTACGGCCCATGATTGGCGAAATGATGATACGCCCCTTAGAAGGCCCATGGATCCTATGACCCGTATGAGGCCCATGGATAGTACGGCCCATAGAAGGCCTACGGATCGTACGACCCGTAGAAGGCCCATGGACCCTAAGGCTCGTATAGAAGGCCGATGGATCCTATGGACGGACGAAGGCCCATGGATCATACGGCCTGCAGGAGGCCCATGGTTAGAACAGTTCGTGTGTTGCCATGATTATTTTGGCCTAGTTACCAAAAATAGGCTATTGTGGCCGCTAGAAAAAAACAGAAAAAGAACTGCAGTGACTACAAGCAAACAACTAAACAAGACAATAAGGAAATAAATAAGCAAGCAATTAACGCTAGCCTATTACCGCTATTACACATATTACATCCACTGGGCATCAAAGTTCGCCACCAGTGCAAATATAGGGAACAAAGCAGCACATTACATACACTGGCCGTCAAAATTGGCCACCAGTGCAAATAAAGGCGGCAGCAAAACAAGAGCATAACTGAAACAACTTCAGAAGAGCTCAAGAAACGTTATCCTGGGTATCCACCATGCTGGCAATAAGCTTAGCAAGCCGATTAGCTTTGTCCTGTTTGGCGCTAAAATCCTCCAACGCTTGCTGTTGCACCAGAAAGTATGCATCTGAATGCTCCAGGGACTTCCGCAGTCCTTCCGCTTCTTGTCACAGCACAGTTGGTCGATGTCTTTCAGCTTGTAGTTGAGACTCAAGAAACGGAACTGATTCAGACAGTGAGTTTGAATAGCTTGTGCAAGCGGTAGTGGCCAGTAACTCGAACACTAAACCAAGACAGGACTTTGGGGTTGTCTCGCTGTCTTCAAGATAGTCTTCCTTTGCTATTTTATCAACTTTGTTGGAGACCAACAAGGATGTGTCACTATCCTGAACCTTATCTGCATTACTTCCTTTACCATTGCTTAATAAGGCACTCTTCCCCAATATTCTGTCAGCATTCTAAAAGAAGAAACAAGCAGACACATAACAAGTTTAGCATGTACTAGTATATGAAACTCATTTCGGTGAACCAGTTCACTAGTAAGGTGGACAGGATTAAACTACCAAGTCTTCTATTGCCAAGTACTAGTACATAATAAAAGCATCAAACAAACATATATCTATGTCATATGGTCACTACATTGTCTTGCCAAATCAAAATAGAGACACGGTTCAAATCATATCAGTTCAAGACAAAGCAGCAGTGAAAGAATACAAAGCGTGGGAAACTACACGGCAGAACAAGATTTCAGATGGGTACAACGGGTCTACATGTACAACAACACTATTGGCTCTGTTGTGATGCTAGTAATGTGCATGATATGAAAGTCAACTGTATACACAATTGAAATTGAAATCAACAAAGCTATTGATAAGAGCAAACCTGTTAAAGAAACATGCATGAACATACCTGTTGTGCCATTGGAGTTTCGATTGGATCCTTCAATTTAAAAATAAGTTTGTATGAGTAAATATAGTGATACAAGAGCAAAGCAATCATAGTTAAAAAAGGCGCGCCTAAGCGGGCGCTTAAGCGCGCCTAGGCTCTAGGCATTGGCAAAACGCATTGCGCATAACTACGCATAATCTGTGCATAACTGCGCATAAGCATGCGCTTTGGTCAGTAAAGCGCAAGGCGGTGGCAAAATGCACAATTAACGCCTAGCGCTTTTTTGAACTATGATAGCAATGGAATCTTAAATTAGAACAATTGTTCTTCAGGTTTAGGCACTTGTTCTACATGAACAGAGTACAGTAAGACGCAAGAATATAGTACTTCAAAATAGAAAATGAGCTCATAGACCTTACCACATTCTTGGTTCGGGACCAGTACAGAACAAGGCGTTCCCAGTCATCATCCAGTAAATGTGTCTCAGGAGAACATAAGGGAATTTGATGAGTTTCTTTGCCAGTGAAGTACATTTTCTTCAGGTAATTCCGATACTGCCACCAAGCATTCTTGAAGATAGCAGAGGTATTAGCACAGGTTACCTCATCCTGAGTTTCCAAATCGGTCCTTCTCTATAGAGAAAAATGGGAAAATTTACTGTATTATAACCATCATGGAGGTAGGATGCATGGGACGAAGCAAAGTAATTGCCATGAATAACATTACTTACACATAACTCCTGGATAAACACCTGCAACTGGCATTTTCCTTCATCTTCAGTATAATATTTCCAATACGGGAAGATACACACATACGATTTAACAACATCAAATGCGATATATGCTAAACTACGACTAGCTGGTTGTGCTTCCTCCACAGGAATAGGCGTACTAACTGGTGGAGTTGGGGTTCGCCGTGATAGTACTGGCCCTTTAGACACTGGAGCTGCCTTACTAACTGCTCTTGTTTGGGAGCTCTGAGGTGGAGGTGGTGCTGTGTCAACAGGAACTGGGTTACTATCGGCTGGGGTTGGGTCAGATTGGGTGAAGCTGGTTCTCTGTCCATCGCTGTAGGGGTACAATCTGCGAGAGTTTGGGTTATGTGTGGTAGGGCTGGTTCTTGTGCATGTACAACCGGGGTGCTATCTCCACCAAGAGGTAGCATAGTTTTATTTGAAGACCGTGTTTTTAGTCCACTAGATACTGGCATCACCCGCTCCAATTCAAATGGCTGATAAACAGGAAACATAGTTGAATGTACAGACATTGTATGAGAAACAGATGCAATAGATAGTGTGGAAAAAAGAGGGCATGAAATAGTTGACATGTATATTGTTTAACTAAAACGGATAGCATGACATAATTTAACATATATGATGTCTATCTAAACTGGATAGCATAGCATAACATAATTCAAAGATATGATGAATAACTAAACAGGATCACATGACATAATTCACCTACATGTTATCTAAGTAATCAGGATCGCATCATTTAATTCACATATGTGATTTATATGCTAAACAGAGGGCATTCGATATGATGTCTGAACTAAGAACATGGTGTTGAATATTGTGTATATGATGTCTAAACTATGCAATGCAAGACACCGTATGCATGATATGAGCAGTATAACCGTGCCAAGTTAGAGCATACACCTCAGTGAGGGAATAGGATTGGTCATCTCTCTCTGAATCCATCTCTGAGGAGCTATGGGGACCCAACAAGAGATCTGCTTCGACAGGTAACACTGTCTGCTCTAAAGGCCTTGTTTTCACTCCAGATTTTTCCATCTCCCACCCAAATGGCTGATTCACAGGAAGAGTAGTTTAATCTACAAACATTGTCAACAAATGGAAATGTAATGAAGAAAAGGATGGGCAAGATATCATTCAAATATATGATGCCAGGTTAAACAGGATGGCATTGCACATTTCACATATATTATGGCGGGCTAAAAGACATGAGATTGCATAATTCCCATATGTGATATAGAAACTAAACAGGTGGCATTACAGAACATGTCTAAACTAAGAAGATGACATATATGATGTCAAAAATAGGCACTGCAAGGCAACATATGCATGATATGACTAACATCATCATGCCAAGGTAGAGCAAACACCTTGGGGGTAAATAGGAGTGGTCAGCGGCGTCTGAATCCGCCTCAGAACAGATATCTTCCTCTGGATTACAATCTGGAGAGGGGTGGGGAGGGTTTGCCATTGAACCCACCATGGAGCGATGTCTGCATGACATTGTATTGCCGCGCAAAACTCTTCTCTTT
This sequence comes from Triticum dicoccoides, assembly GCF_002162155.2. Taxonomy (NCBI): domain Eukaryota; kingdom Viridiplantae; phylum Streptophyta; class Magnoliopsida; order Poales; family Poaceae; genus Triticum; species Triticum dicoccoides. Next base: position 495,654,884 of record NC_041380.1, on the reverse strand, counting down.
TTCTCTACATGTTTAGCATGACTATGTACAATATCTGACATGCATATGAAAAAAATATGGTGAGATTATGTAAGGAGAGCATGCAGAAATTTAGAGTGATGGTAACAACCAGTGGATCGACGTTTTTCCGTTGAGCCAAAATAGCCCTAATGGATCGACGTGAATGTATAGTAATAAGTGATGCAACAAGTGTACAACCTCTTTGCCGTAGCCGTGTCGATCTCAGCATCATTGGGTTGGTCGCTGAAGCAGTTGAGGCAGAGGTGGCTATCAGAGGTGTGGAGGAATATCTGAGGAATTTGTAGACGGCGTCCTGGGCACTGCTCTGTTGTGATGGATCATTGTGTCGTTGGAGCAGCTCCAGTGAGCTGTAAGACGTCAAGGCTGAAGCAGCACAAGACAGACATCGTCAATCTCAAGTGGGATTCTAATAGCATCTCCAATAGATGATGTAAAATGGATGTAAAATTAACATCACCAAAAACCACCTGACTACAACAGATGAGGTAAAAACTATTGACTCTGAACTTAACTATCGAAACTGAAATTTACTGTGGAATCTGAATGCTACTGTCGAAACTGAATGCAATGGTAGCAAAGAGGCACTTGACATGTAGTTTAGGGAGGGCCTGCAGTTCATCTTCAACCTGCACCCCCTTAAGCCGCTAGCCACCACCGGCCGAACCGCCGGCCCCAGCGCCGCCTCGCCGCCCTGAAACAACTCGCCACCGCCGCCCCGGCCAGCCCTCTAGGCCCCCCGCCCCCCTGAACCCTAAGATAGATAGAGGGGTACTCTCTAGCGAGCCCTCGTCCCCGCTGCGGGTGGTTCTTCCTTAACTCCGGC